>NW_026511466.1:0-56235 GCF_027579735.1 Bombina bombina
AGATCTGTTTGTATAATATGTATTGGTGTATTTAACAAGAGAGGTCTGTTTGTATAATATGTATTGGTGCATTTAACAAGAGAGATCTGTTTGTATCATATGTATTGGTGCATTTAACAAGAGAGATCTGTTTGTATAATATGTATTGGTGCATTTAACAGTAGAGATCTGTTTGTATAATATGTATTGGTGCATTTAACAAGAGAGATCTGTTTGTATCATATGTATTGGTGCATTTAACAAGAGAGATCTGTTTGTATAATATGTATTGGTGCATTTAACAGTAGAGATCTGTTTGTATAATATGTATTGGTGCATTTAACAAGAGAGGTCTGTTTGTATAATATGTATGGTGCATTTAACAAGAGAGTTCTGTTTGTATAATATGTATTGGTGCATTTAACAGTAGAGATCTGTTTGTATAATATGTATTGGTGTATTTAACAGTAGAGATCTGTTTGTATGATATGTATTGGTGCATTTAACAAGAGAGGTCTGTTTGTATAATATGTATGGTGCATTTAACAAGAGAGATCTGTTTGTATAATATGTACTGGTGCATTTAACAGTAGAGCCAAAATAACCAGCGTCATTTAAGAAAGTAAACTATGTTAAACCTCTGTCCTTAAGAAGGTAAAATGTTTTGTTTAATATCCCTTTAATTAGCAGGGTCTCTAAACTCAATCAGGAGTAGAATATAGTGATAGCTTACCTACTTAGATGTTAAAACTAGCAATCCTAAATCTTAGTCTGGAAATTAAAACTGTTATTTGCAACAAAGTTTATGCTTTAAGAATGTTATAATTTAGCCTACTCACCAGCAGCAAGCACAAATAAACAACCTGCAAGTGTTCCTAAGACAATCGCAACAGTCTTAGATTGATGAACATCTAGAAAAAGAGATCATTGTTATTTAACACCATATATTGATGAATTAAACACTGGCAGACACCCAAACTCACAGAACACTAATATGAAGCTGGCACTGGTTTCAAACTTGGACTCAAGCCTCCCCAACAGGTAAGGTTTTAAGGATTACCTTGGATGAGAGCAGATTAATAACCTTGTTTACTAAGCAGCTGATATTTCACCTGTGGTCTAGTTTGGATAGCCTCAAATTGTGTCCAGCTAGGGAGACCTGAGGACTGGTCTAAAAGCCAGTGGAATAGGGCAACCTAGCTACATACTTTATTTTACACTCAGTTAAATTCTGTGTATTCTCTGAAGATTTGTTATTTTGGGGTGTGCAGAGCTTTGTTCTGATCAGCTAAAGAGGAGAAACTCCTTGAGGAAATAATGGAAGTAAGGGGTGTATGACCCCACATTAGCCTTGTGGATGGGGGTCAGATTTAGTGCAGGGTGGAGAGTTGTATAATATGTAACAAGTTACAGAGGTGGGGCTGCTCGTATTCTGGAGCTGAACAGCTCCCGCCCTTCCTCCATGGACTTAGTTGGACATGTTTGGAACTGACAAGTTGAGATTTTAGGGCAAGCTCCTAGGGGAATAATGATTTATTACTGTTTTATATGTTTTATTTATTGTTAAATTTCTGGTTATTTTATTAAACAAAGCTGCAGCCTTAATTCCCCAATTCTGGTGTGGGGTGCATTTCTTTGTGGAATGTAGTATCAAGTGGAGGAGTCATAATTTCAGTTTGGGATTACAGTGCAGCAGGTAGAAGACACAGTACCACTAGAGAGTTTGCCATCTGACTACAATTACTAACTTACAGATATGGCAGAAAACAGTAATACAGGACAGAGCAGAAGACTCAGTACACAATCTGTAAAGCATCCAAAAAAAACTAAATAAAAAATAAAATAAACAGAAAACAGCAATACAGGACCAAAAGAAGGAGAGCCGGCACACAATCAGTAGTAAATACACAATGATCTTACAGAAAACAGTAATACAGGACCAAGAGCAGGAGAGCCGGCACACAATCAGTAGTGAATACACAATGATCTAACAGAAAACAGTAATACAGGACCAAGAGCAGAAGACCCAGTGCACAATCTGTAAAGCATCCAAAATAAACTAAATAAAAAATAAAATAAACAGAAAACAGTAATACAGGACCAAAAGAAGGAGAGGCGGCACACAATCAGTAGTAAATACACAATGATCTTACAGAAAACAGTAATACAGAACCAAGAGCAGGAGAGCCAGTGCACAATCATTAGTGAATACACAATGATCTATCAGAAAACAGTAATACAGGACCAAGAGTAGGAGAGCCAGCACACAATCAGTAGTGAATACACAATGATCTAACAGGAAAGAGTAATACAGAACCAAGAGCAGGAGAGCCAGTGCACAATCAATAGTGAATACACAATGATCTAACAGAAAACAGTAATACAGGACCAAGAGCAGGAGAGCCAGTGCACAATCAGTAGTAAATACACAATAATCCAACAGAAAACAGTAATACAGAACCAAGAGCAGGAGAGTCGGTGCACAATCAGTAGTGAATACACAATGATCTTACAGAAAACAGTAATACAGCACCAAGAGCAGGAGAGCCGGTGAACAATCAGTAGTAAATACACAGTGATCTAATAGAAAATGGCAATACAGGACCAAGAGCAGGAGAGCCGGTGCACAATCAGTAGTAAATACACAGTGATCTAATAGAAAACGGCAATACAGGACCAAGAGCAGGAGAGCCGGTGCACAATCAGTAGTAAATACACAGTGATCTAATAGAAAACGGCAATACAGGACCAAGATCAGGAGGGCCGGTGCACAATCAGTAGTAAATACACAATGATCTTACAGAAAACAGTAATACAGAACCAAGAGAAGGAGAGCCGGTGCACAATGAGTAGTGAATACACAATGATCTAACAGAAAACAGTAATACAGGACCAAGAGCAGGAGAGTCGGTGCACAATCAGTAGTGAATACACAATGATCTAACAGAAAACAGTAATACAGGACCAAGAGCAGGAGAGCCGATGCACAATCAGTAGTGAATACACAATAATCTAACAGAAAACAGTAATACAGGACCAAGAGCAGGAGAGCCGGTGCACAATCATTAATTAATACACAGTGATCTAACAGAAAACAGCAATACAGGACAAACAGCAGGAGAGACGGTGCACAATGAGTAGTGAATACACAATGATCTAACAGGAAAAAATAATTCAGGACCAAGAGCAGGAGAGCTGGTGCACATTGAGTGGTGCATACACAATAATCTAACAGAAAACAGAAATACAGGACCAAGAGCAGGAAAGTCAGTGCACAATCAGTAGTGAATACACAGTGATCTAACAGAAAACAGTAATACAGGACCAAGAGCAGGAGAGCTGGTGCACAATCAGTAGTAAATACACAATGATCTAACAGAAAACGGCAATACAGGACCAAGAGCAGGAGAGCTGGCGCACAATGAGTAGTGAATACACAATGATCTATCAGAAAACAGCAATACAGGACCAAGAGCAGAAGAGCTGGTGCACGAGTAGTGAATACACAATGATCTAACAGAAATCAGCAATACAGGACAAGGAGCGGGAGAGCCGGCGCAACAGAAAACAGTAATACAGGACCAAGAGCAGGAGAGTCAGTGCACAATGAGTAGTGAATACACAATGATCTAACAGAAAACAGTAATACAGGACCAAGAGCAGGAGAGTCAGTGCACAATGAGTAGTGAATACACAATGATCTAACAGAAAACAGTAATACAGGATCAAGAGCAGGAGAGCCGGCGCAACAGAAAAAAGTAATACAGGACCAAGAGCAGGAGAGTCAGTGTACAATGAGTAGTGAATACACAATGATCTAACAGAAAACAGTAATACAGGACCAAGAGCAGGAGAGCCGGCACACAATCAGTAGTAAATACACAATGATCTAACAGAAAACAGTAATACAGAACCAAGAGCAGGAGAGCCGGTGCACAATCATTAGTTAATACACAGTGATCTAACAGAAAACAGTAATACAGGACCAAGAGCAGGAGAGCCGGTGCACAATCATTAGTGAATACACAATGATCTAACAGAAAACAGTAATACAGGACCAAGAGCAGGAGAGCCGGCGCACAATCAGTAGTGAATACACAATAATCTAACAGAAAACAGTAATACAGGACCAAGAGTAGGAGAGCCGGCGCACAATCAGTAGTGAATACACAATAATCTAACAGAAAACAGCAATAAAGGACCAAGAGCAGGAGAGCCGGTGCACAATAAGTAGTGAATACACAATGATCTACCAGAAAACAGCAATACAGGACCAAGAGCAGAAGAGCCGGTGCAAAATCTTTAGTTAATACACAGTGATCTAACAGAAAAAAGCAATACAGGACCAAGAGCAGGAGAGCCGGTGCACAATCAGTAGTGAATACACAATGATCTAACAGGAAAAAATAATTCAGGACCAAGAGCAGAAGAGCCGGTGCACAATAAATAGTGAATACACAATGATCTTACAGAAAACAGTAATACAGGACCAAGAGCAGAAGACCCAGTGCACAATCTGTAAAGCATCCAAAATAAACTAACAGAAAACAGCAATACAGGACCAAGAGCAGGAGAGCTGGTGCACAATCAGTAGTGAATACACAATGATCTAACAGAAAACAGTAATACAGGACCAAGAGCAAAAGACCCAGTGCACAATCTGTAAAGCATCCAAAATAAACTAACAGAAAACAGAAATACAGGACCAAGAGCAGGAGAGCCGGTGCACAATCAGTAGTGAATACACAATGATCTAACAGAAAACAGTAATACAGGACCAAGAGCAAAAGACCCAGTGCACAATCTGTAAAGCATCCAAAATAAACTAACAGAAAACAGCAATACAGCACCAAAAGAAGGAGAGCTGGCACACAATCAGTAGTAAATACACAATGATCTTACAGAAAACAGTAATACAGAACCATCAGTAGTAAATACACAATGATCTAACAGAAAACAGTAAAACAGGACCAAGAGCAGGAGAGCTGGCACACAATCAGTAGTGAATAAACAATGATCTAACTGAAAACAGTAGTACAGAACTAAGAGCAGGAGAGCCGGTGCACAATCAGTAGTAAATACACAATAATCTAACAGAAAACAGTAATACAGAACCAAGAGCAGGAGAGCCGGTGCACAATCAGTAGTGAATACACAATGATCTAACAGAAAACAGTAATACAGAACCAAGAGCAGGAGAGCCGGTGCACAATGAGTAGTGAATACACAATGATCTAACAGATAACAGTAATACAGGACCAAGAGCAGAAGACCCAGTGCACAATCTGTAAAGCATCCAAAATAAACTAAATAAAAAATAAAATAAACAGAAAACAGTAATACAGGACCAAAAGAAGGAGAGGCGGCACACAATCAGTAGTAAATACACAATGATCTTACAGAAAACAGTAATACAGAACAAAGAGCAGGAGAGCCAGTGCACAATCATTAGTGAATACACAATGATCTAACAGAAAACAGTAATACAGGACCAAGAGCAGGAGAGCCAGCACACAATCAGTAGTGAATACACAATGATCTAACAGGAAAGAGTAATACAGAACCAAGAGCAGGAGAGCCAGTGCACAATCAATAGTGAATACACAATGATCTAACAGAAAACAGTAATACAGGACCAAGAGCAGGAGAGCCAGTGCACAATCAGTTGTAAATACACAATAATCCAACAGAAAACAGTAATACAGAACCAAGAGCAGGAGAGTCGGTGCACAATCAGTAGTGAATACACAATGATCTTACAGAAAACAGTAATACAGGACCAAGAGCAGGAGAGCCGGTGAACAATCAGTAGTAAATACACAGTGATCTAATAGAAAACGGCAATACAGGACCAAGAGCAGGAGAGCCGGTGCACAATCACTAGTGAATACACAATAATCTAACAGAAAACAGCAATACAGGACAAAGAGCAGGAGAGCCGTTGCACAATGAGTAGTGAATACACAATGATCAAACAGAAAACAGTAATACAGAACCAAGAGCAGGAGAGCCGGCACACAATCAAAAGTAAATACACAATGATCTAACAGAAAACAGTAAAACAGGACCAAGAGCAGGAGAGCTGGCACACAACCAGTAGTGAATACACAATGATCTAACAGAAAACAGTAATACAGAACCAAGAGCAGGAGAGCCGGTGCACAATGAGTAGTGAATACACAGTGATCTATCAGAAAACAGAAATACAGGACAAAGAGCCGGCGCACAATGAGTAGTGAATACACAATGATCTATCAGAAAACAGCAATACAGGACCAAGAGCAGAAGAGCTGGTGCACGAGTAGTGAATACACAATGATCTAACAGAAATCAGCAATACAGGACCAGGAGCGGGAGAGCCGGCGCAACAGAAAACAGTAATACAGGACCAAGAGCAGGAGAGTCAGTGCACAATGAGTAGTGAATACACAATGATCAAACAGAAAACAGTAATACAGGACCTAGAGCAGGAAAGTCAGTGCACAATAAGTAGTGAATACACAATGATCTAACAGAAAACAGTAATACAGGACCAAGAGCAGGCGAGTCAGTGTACAATGAGTACTGAATACACAATGATCTAACAGAAAACAGTAATACAGGACCAAGAGCAGGAGAGTCAGTGCACAATGAGTAGTGAATACACAATAATCTAACAGAAAACAGTAATACAGGATCAAGAGCAGGAGAGCCGGTGCAACAGAAAAAAGTAATACAGGACCAAGAGCAGGAGAGTCAGTGTACAATGAGTAGTGAATACACAATGATCTAACAGAAAACAGTAATACAGGACCAAGAGCAGGAGAGCCGGCACACAATCAGTAGTAAATACACAATGATCTAACAGAAAACAGTAATACAGAACCAAGAGCAGGAGAGCCGGTGCACAATCATTAGTTAATACACAATGATCTAACAGAAAAGAGTAATACAGGACCAAGAGCAGGAGAGCCGGCGCACAATCAGTAGTGAATACACAATAATCTAACAGAAAACAGTAATACAGGACCAAGAGCAGGAGAGCCGGCGCACAATCAGTAGTGAATACACAATAATCTAACAGAAAACAGCAATAAAGGACCAAGAGCAGGAGAGCCGGTGCACAATAAGTAGTGAATACACAATGATCTACCAGAAAACAGCAATACAGGACCAAGAGCAGAAGAGCCGGTGCAAAATCATTAGTTAATACACAGTGATCTAACAGAAAACAGCAATACAGGACCAAGAGCAGGAGAGCCGGCACAATCAGTAGTGAATACACAATGATCTAACAGGAAAAAATAATTCAGGACCAAGAGCAGAAGAGCCGGTGCACAATAAATAGTGAATACACAATGATCTTACAGAAAACAGTAATACAGGACCAAGAGCAGAAGACCCAGTGCACAATCTGTAAAGCATCCAAAATAAACTAACAGAAAACAGCAATACAGGACCAAGAGCAGGAGAGCTGGTGCACAATCAGTAGTGAATACACAATGATCTTACAGAAAACAGTAATACAGAACCATCAGTAGTAAATACACAATGATCTAACAGAAAACAGTAAAACAGGACCGACCAAGAGCAGGAGAGCTGGCACACAATCAGTAGTGAATACACAATGATCTAACAGAAAACAGTAATACAGAACCAAGAGCAGGAGAGCCGGGGCACAATCATTAGTGAATACACAATGATCTAATAGAAAACAGTAATACAGGACCAAGAGCAGAAGAGCTGGTGCACGAGTAGTGAATACACAATGATCTAACAGAAAACAGCAATACAGGACCAAGAGCAAAAGAGCTGGTGCACGAGTAGTGAATACACAATGATCTAACAGAAAACAGTAATACAGGACCAAGAGCAGGAGAGCCTGTGCACAATAAGTAGTGAATACACAATGAACTAACAGAAAACAGTAATACAGGACCAAGAGCAGGAGAGCCTGTGCACAATAAGTAGTGAATACACAATGATCTATCAGAAAACAGTAATACATGACTAAGAGCAGGAGAGCCGGTGCACAATCAGTAGTGAATACACAATGATCTAACAGAAAACAGTAATACAGGACCAAGAGCAGGAGAGCCGATGCACAATGAGTAGTGGATACACAATAATCTAACAGAAAACAGTAATACAGGACCAAGAGCAGGAGAGCCGGGGCACAATCATTAGTTAAAACACAATGATCTAACAGAAAACAGTAATATAGGACCAAGAGCAGGAGAGCCGGTGCACAATAAGTAGTGAATACACAATGATCTAACAGAAAACAGCAATGCAGGACCAAGAGCAGGAGACCTCTATGAGTAGTGAATACACAGTGATCTATCAGAAAACAGCAATACAGGACAAAGAGCAGGAGAGCCGGCGCACAATGAGTAGTGAATACACAGTGATCTATCAGAAAACAGCAATACAGGACCAAGAGCAGAAGAGCTGGTGCACGAGTAGTGAATACACAATGATCTAACAGAAAACAGCAATACAGGACCAGGAGCGTGAGAGCCAGTGCACAATGAGTAGTAAATACACAGTGATCTAATAGAAAACAGTAATACAGGATCAAGAGCAGGAAAGCCAGCGCAACAGAAAACAGTAATACAGAACCAATAGCAGGAGAGTCGGTGCACAATAAGTAGTGAATACACAATGATCTAACAGAAAACAGTAATACAGGACCAAGAGCAGGAGAGCCTGTGCACAATAAGTAGTGAATACACAATGATCTATCAGAAAACAGTAATACATGACCAAGAGCAGGAGAGCCAGTGCACAATAAGTAGTGAATACACAATGATCTAACAGAAAACAGTAATACAGGACCAAGAGCAAGAGAGCCAGTGCACAATCAGTAGTGAATACACAATGATCTAACAGAAAACAGTAATACAGGACCAAGAGCAGGAGAGCCTGTGCACAATAAGTAGTGAATACACAATGATCTAACAGAAAACAGTAATACAGGACCAAGAGCAGGAGAGCCTGTGCACAATAAGTAGTGAATACACAATGATCTATCAGAAAACAGTAATACATGACCAAGAGCAGGAGAGCCGGTGCACAATCAGTAGTGAATACACAATGATCTAACAGAAAACAGTAATACAGGACCAAGAGCAGGAGAGCCGATGCACAATGAGTAGTGGATACACAATAATCTAACAGAAAACAGTAATACAGGACCAAGAGCAGGAGAGCCGGGGCACAATCATTAGTTAAAACACAATGATCTAACAGAAAACAGTAATATAGGACCAAGAGCAGGAGAGCCGGTGCACAATAAGTAGTGAATACACAATGATCTAACAGAAAACAGCAATGCAGGACCAAGAGCAGGAGACCTCTATGAGTAGTGAATACACAGTGATCTATCAGAAAACAGCAATACAGGACAAAGAGCAGGAGAGCCGGCGCACAATGAGTAGTGAATACACAGTGATCTATCAGAAAACAGCAATACAGGACCAAGAGCAGAAGAGCTGGTGCACGAGTAGTGAATACACAATGATCTAACAGAAAACAGCAATACAGGACCAGGAGCGTGAGAGCCAGTGCACAATGAGTAGTAAATACACAGTGATCTAATAGAAAACAGTAATACAGGATCAAGAGCAGGAAAGCCAGCGCAACAGAAAACAGTAATACAGAACCAATAGCAGGAGAGTCGGTGCACAATAAGTAGTGAATACACAATGATCTAACAGAAAACAGTAATACAGGACCAAGAGCAGGAGAGCCTGTGCACAATAAGTAGTGAATACACAATGATCTATCAGAAAACAGTAATACATGACCAAGAGCAGGAGAGCCAGTGCACAATAAGTAGTGAATACACAATGATCTAACAGAAAACAGTAATACAGGACCAAGAGCAGGAGAGCCAGTGCACAATCAGTAGTGAATACACAATGATCTAACAGAAAACAGTAATACAGGACCAAGAGCAGGAGAGCCGGTGCACAATCAGTAGTGAATACACAATAATCTAACAAAAAACAGCAATACATGACCAAGAGCAGGAGAGCCGGTGCACAATCAATAGTGAATACACAATGATCTAAGAGAAAACAGTAATACAGAACCAAGAGCAGGAGAGCCGGTGCACAATCATTAGTGAATAAACAGTGATCTAACAGAAAACAGTAATACAGGATCAAGAGCAGGATAGTCAGCGCTTAATCGGTAGTGAATACACAATGATCTAACAAAAAACAGTAATACAGGACCAAGAGCAGGAGAACCAGTGCACAATCAGTAGTGAATACACAATGATCTAACAGAAAACAGTAATACAGGACCAAGAGCAGGAGAGCAGGTGAACAATCAGTAGTGAATACACAATGATCTAACAGAAAACAGTAATACAGGACGAAGAGCAGGAGAGTCGGTGCACAATGAGTAATGAATACACAATGATCTAACAGAAAACAGTAATACAGGACCAAGAGCAGGGGAGCCAGTGCACAATCAGTAGTGAATACACAATGATCTAACAGAAAACAGTAATACAGGACCAAGAGCAGGAGAGCCAGTGCACAATCAGTAGTGAATACACAATGATCTAACAGAAAACAGTAATACAGGACCAAGAGCAGGAGAGCCGGTGCATAATCACTAGTGAATACACAATGATCTAACAGAAAACAGCAATACAGGACCAAGAGCAGGAGGGCCGGTGCACAATGAGTAGTGAATACACAAGGATCTATCAGAAAACAGCAATACAGGACCAAGATCAGGAGGGCCGGTGCACAATCAGTAGTGAATACACAAGGATCTATCAGAAAACAGCAATACAGGACCAAGAGCAGGAGAGCCGGTGCACAATCAGTAGTGAATACACAATGATCTAACAGAAAACAGTAATACAGGACCAAGAGCAGGAGACCCGGTGCACAATGAGTAGTGAATATACAATGATCTAACAGAAAACAGTAATACAGGACCAAGAGCAGGAGATCCGGTGCACAATCAGTAGTGAATACACAATGATCTAACAGAAAACAGCAATACAGGACCAAGAGCAGGAGATCCGGTGCACAATCAGTAGTGAATACACAATGATCTAACAGAAAACATTAATACAGGACCAAGAGCAGGAGATCCGGTGCACAATCAGTAGTGAATACACAATAATCTAACAGAAAACAGCAATACAGGACCAAGAGCAGGATATCCGGTGCACAATCAGTAGTGAATACACAATGATCTAACAGAAAACAGTAATACAGGACCAAGAGCAGGAGAGCCGGTGCACAATGAGTAGTGAATACACAATGATCTATCAGAAAACAGTAATACAGGACCAAGAGCTGGAGAGCCGGTGCATAATGAGTAGTGAATACACAATGATCTTACAGAAAACAGCAATGCAGGACCAAGAGCAGGAGATCCGGTGCACAATCAGTAGTGAATACACAATGATCTAACAGAAAACAGCAATACAGTTGTATTAGTGCTCATTGGGTGTCAAGTACAAGTATTAGTGCTCATTAATTTCAAATCGACCTAGCTAAGGAAGGTTTAAAATAAATTGGTATGGTTGATTTATTGGTTTGTGATCATTTGGACAGGTATCATTAAATGAAAATGTATACAGTTAAAGGTCTGGGTTGAAATGACTCGTGAACTAAAGAAAGAAAACTCATAAATAATACAATGGAATTTATCTACGGTGTTGGGGTGTTTTGTAGTTTTATTTGCATACAGTAGAATACTGTGGTATTGGTTAAAATGGACATATTGTTTTCATGATTCTATAGAAAATACAATTTAACCCCTTAATGACCAATGATGTAATTATTCCGTCATTGAACTTTTGAGCAAACTCTATCCTTGTTCTTAATTGGTTAAACAACTTTTCTATTTACTTTTATAATCACATTTGCTTCATTCACTTGATATCCTTTGTTTAAGGAGTAGCAGTGCATTACTGGGAGTTAGCAGAACACATCAAGTGAGCCAATGACAATAGGCATATCTGTGCTGATATCAATAAGCCTACCTAGGTATGCTTTTAAACAAAAGATAAAAAGAGAATGGAGCAATGTTGATAATAAAAGAAAAACATAATTTATGCTTACCTGATAAATTTATTTCTCTTGTAGTGTATCCAGTCCACGGATCATCCATTACTTATGGAATATATTCTCCTTCCCAACAGGAAGCTGCAAGAGTCCACCCACAGCAAAGCTGCTATATAGCTCCTCCCCTAACTGCCATATTCAGTCATTCGACCGAAAACATGCAGAGAAAGGAAAAACCATAGGGTGCAGTGGTGACTGTAGTTCAAATGAAAAAATTACCTGCCTTAAAGTGACAGGGCGGGCCGTGGACTGGATACACTACAAGAGAAATAAATTTATCAGGTAAGCATAAATTATGTTTTCTCTTGTTAAGTGTATCCAGTCCACGGATCATTCATTACTTATGGAATACCAATACCAAAGCTAAAGTACACGGCTGATGGGAGGGACAAGGCAGGTACTTAAACGGAAGTTACCACTGCCTGTAAAAAACCCTTTCTCACAAAAATAGCCTCCGAAGAAGCAAGGTATCAAATTTGTTAAATTTGAAAAGTATGAAGCGCAGACCAAGACTCCGTCTTGTAAATCTGTTCAACAGAAGCCACATTTAAAAAAGGCCCAAGTGAAAACCACAGCTCTAGTAGAATGAGCTGTAATCCCTTCAGGAGGCTGCTGTCCAGCAGTCTCATAAGCTAAATGAATTATGCCTTTTAACCAAAAAGACAGAGAGGCTGCTGAAGTCTTTTGACCTCTCCTCTGTCCAGAATAGACAACAAACAAGGTGAACGTTTGATGAAAACTGTAGTAGCTTGTAAGTAAAACTTTAAAGCACAAACCACGTCCAATATTGTGTAATAGACGTTCCTTCTTTGAGGAAGGATTAGGATACAAGCATGGAACAACTATCTCTTGAGTGATGTACTTGTTAGATACCACCTTAGGAAAAAACCCAGGTTGGTACGCAGGACTACCTTATCCGTACGAAGGACCAGATAAGGAGAATCACATTGTAACACAGATAACTTGGAGACTCTACGAGTCGAGGAATTAGCTACCCAAAAGGAACTTTCCAAGATAAAGATTGATATCTATGGAACAAAAAAGGTTCAAACGGAACTTCTTGAAGAACCTTAAGAATCAGGTTTAAGCTCCATGGCGGAGCAACAGTTTTAAACACAGGCTTGGATCTAACCAAAGCCTGACCAAATGCCTGAACGTCTAGAATACCTGCCAGACGCTTGTGCAAAAAAATAGACAGAGTAAAAATCTGTCCCCTTTTAAGGAATTAGCTGACAACCCTTTTCTCAAAAACATCTTGGAGAAAAGATAATATCCTGGGAATCCAGACTTTACTCCATGAGTAACCCTTGGATTCATAACAATCAGATATTTACACCATATCTATGTTCAATTTTCCTAGAGACAGGCTTTCATGTCTGTATTAAGGTATCAATGACTGACTCGGAGAAGCCATGCTTTGATAACATCAAGCGTTCAGTCTCCAGGCAGTCCATCTCAGATTGATTCTATTTAGATGGTTGAAAGGACCCTGAGGTAGAGGGACCTGTCTCAGAAGCAGAGACTGTGATGGAAAGGATGACATGTCCACCAGATCTGCATACCAGGTCCTGCGTGGCTACGCAGGCGCTGTCAAAAACACCAAAGCCCTCTCCTGCTTGGTCTTGACCTCCGGAGGAAATCCCACTCCCCCGGAAGAAAAGTCTGACGACTTAGAAAATCCACCTCCCAGTTCTCAACACCTGGGATATGGATAGCTGATAGACAAGAGTGAGTCTCTGTCCAGTGAATTATTGTAAGACTTCTAACATCGCTAGGGAACTTCTGTTCCCCCTTGATGGCTGATGTAAGCCACAGTCGTGTATATTGTCCGACTGAGTATGATGTACCTCAGAGTTGCTAACTGAGGCCAAGTCTGAAGAGCATGGAATATCACTCCCAGTTCCAGAATATTTATTAGAAGGAGGGTCTCCTCCTAAGTCCACTATCCCTGAGCCTTCAGGGAGTTCCAGATTGCATCCCAACCTAAAAGGCTGGCATCTATTGTAACAATTGTCCCATCTGACCTGCGGAAGGTCATACCCTTGGACAGATGGACCCGACATAGTCACCAGAGAAGAGAATCTCTGGTCTCTTGGTCCAGGTTTAACAGGGGGACAAATCTGTGTAATCCCCGTTCCTCTGACTGAGCATGCATAGTTGCAGCAGTCTGAAATGTAGACGTGCAAACGGTACTATGTCCCTTGCCGCTACCATTAAGCCGATTTCATTCATGTACTGAGCCACCGAAGGGCGCGGATGGGATGAAAAAAAAAAAAAAAAAAAAAAACACGGCAGAAATTTAGAAACTTTGACAACCTGGACTCCGTCAGGTAAATTTTCATTTCTACAGAATCTATCAGAGTCCCTAGGAGGGAAACCCTTGAGATTGGGGATAGAGAACTCTTTCCTTGTTCACTTTCCACCCATGTGATCTCAGAAATGCCAGTACTACGTCCGTATGAGACTGGGCAATTTGGATGTTTGACGCCTGTATCAGGATGTCGTCTAAATAAGGGGCCACTTCTATGCCCCGACCGCCAAAGCGACCCCAGAACCTCCATAAAGATTCTTGGGGCTGTAGATATCCCAAAGGAAAGAGCTACAAACTGGTAATGCCTGTCTAGAAAGGCAAACCTGAAAAACGATGGTGATCTTTATGCATCACAATGTGAGGATAAGCATCCTTCAAATCCATTGTAGTCCTCTATTGACTCTCCTGGATCATAGTTAAGATGGTACGAATAGTTTCCATCTTAAATGACGGAATTCTGAGGAATTTGTTTAAGATCTTTAGATCCAAAATAGGTCTGAAGGTTCCCTCTCCTTGGGAACCACAAACAGATTTGAGTAAAAACTCTGTCCCTGTTCCTCTCTTGGAACTGGATGGATCTCGTACACAATTTAAGAATGCCTCCTTCTTTATCTGGTTTGCAGATAATTGTGAAAGGCGAAATCTCCCCTTTTTTTGGGGGGGAATCTTTGAAATCCAGAAGATATCTCTGGGATATAAATTCCAATGCCTAGGGATCCTGGGCATCTCTTGCCCACGCCTGGGCGAAGAATGAAAGTCTGCCCCCTATAGGATCCGTTACCGGATAGGGGTCCGTTCCTTCATGCTGCCTTAGAGGCAGCAGCAGGCTCCTTGGCCTGCTTATCTTTGTTCCAGGTCCGATTGTCTCCAGACCGCCTTGGACTGAGCAAAAATTCCCTCTTGTTTTGCCTTAGAGGAAGAGGATGCCACACCTGCCCTGAAGTTTTTAAAAGGCACGAAAATTAAACCTTTTTTTTTTTTTTTTTTTTTTTTTTGCCCTTGATTTGGACCTATCCTGAGGAAGGGCATGACCTTTTCCTCCAGTGATATAAGCAATAATCTCCTTCAAACCAGGCCCGAATAGGGTCTGCCCCTTGAAGGGAAGTTAAGTAGCTTATTTATTAAAGTCACGACAGCTGACCATGATATAAGCCATAGCGCTCTGCGCGCCAGTATAGTAAAAAACAGAATTCTTACCCGTTAGTCTAGTCAAATGAACAAGGCATCAGAAAACAAAGGAATTGGCTAGCATAAGCTTGTCAAATATATTCATCCAATGGAGTCGCTTAACTGTAAAGCCTCATCAAGAGACTCAACCCAGAACGCCGCAGCAGCAGTGACAGAAGCAATGTATGCAAGGGGCTGCAGGATAAAACCCTGTTGAATAAACATTTTTTATCCATTGGATCTAAAAAGCACAACTGTCCTCGTCAGAGGTAGTGGTACGCTTAGCTAGAGTAGAAACTCTTCTCTCCACCTTAGGAACTGTCTGCCAGAAGTCCCGTGTGGTGGTAACTATTAGAAAACATTCTTCTAAAAAATAGGAGGGGAAGAGAACGGCACACCTGGTCTATCCCATTCCTTATTAAAACATTTTTAGTAAACCTCTTTAGGTATTGGAAAAACATCAGTACACACCGGCACTGCATATTATTTATCCAGTCTACACAATTTCTCTGGCCCTGCGATTGTACACATTCATTCAGAGCAGCCAAAGCCTCCCTGAGCAACAAGTGGAGGTTCTCAAGCATAAATTTTAAATGTAGAAATATCAGAATCAGGTTAAATCATCTTCCCTGAGTCAAAAAAAAAAAATCACCCACAGACTAAGCATATTGTGAGGTAGTATCATACATGGTTCTAAAAGCGTCTGTATGCTCTGTATCTACCCCCAGAGCTAACTGCTTTCCTTTAATTTCAGGTAGTCTGACTAATACTGCTGCCAGAATATTATTCACCACCTTTGCCATGTCTTGTAAAATAAACGCTATGGGCGCCCTTGATGTACTTGGCGCCATTTGAGCGTGAGTCCCTGAAGCGGGAGTCGAAGGGTCTGACACGTGGGGAGAGTTAGTCGGCATAACTTTCCCCTCGACAGAATCCCCTGGTAAAAGAAACGCTATGGGTGCCCTTGATGTACTTGGCGCCATTTGAGCGTGAGTCCCTAAAGCGGGAGTCAAAAGGTCTGACACGTGGGGAGAGTTAGTCGGCATAACTACCCCCACGACAGAATCCTCTGGTGATAATGTTTTTAAAAACAAAAAATGATCTTTATTGTTTAACATGAAATCAGTACATCTGGTACACATTCTAAGATGGGGTTCCACCATGGCTTTAAAACATAATGAACACAGAGCTTCCTCTATGTCAGACATGTTAGAACAGACTAATAATGAGACTAGTAAGCTTGGAAAACACTTTAAATCAAGTTAACAAGCAAATATATAAAACGTTACTGTGCCTTTAAGAGAAACAAATTTTGTCAAAATTTGAAAAACAGTGAAAAAAAGGCAGTAAAACAAACGAAATTTTTACAGTACATGTAATAAGGTAACAGAGCATTGCACCCACTTGCAAATGGATGATTAACCCCTTAATGCAAAAAACAGATAAAAAAAATGACAGACGTTTTTAAAAACAGACACAACAAACTGCCACAGCCAACAGTGGGAAGCTTCAGTTAACTGTTTCTATGCAAAATTTAAGCCAGCCATGTGGAAAAAACTTAGGCCCCAATAAGTTTTATCACCAAACATATGTTAAAAAACTATTAAACATGCCAGCAAACGTTTTAAAACACATTTTTACAAGAGTATGTATCTCTATTAATAAGCCTGATACCAGTCGCTATCGCTGCATTTAAGGCTTTACTTACATTACTTCGGTATCAGCAGTATTTTCTTAGTCAATTCCATTCCTAGAAAAATATTTTACTGCACATACCTTATCTGCAGGAAAACCTGCACGCCATTCCCCCTCTGAAGTACCTCACTCCTCAGAATGTGTGAGAACAGCAAATGGATCTTAGTTACGTCTGCTAAGATCATAGAAAAACGCAGGCAGATTCTTCTTCCAAATACTGCCTGAGATAAACAGCACACTCCGGTGCCATTTAAAAATAACAAACTTTTGATTGAAGAATAAACTAAGTAGAAAGCACCACAGACTCTCACGACCTCCTATCTATGTTGAGGCTTGCAAGAGAATGACTGAATATGGCAGTTAGGGGAGGAGCTATATAGCAGCTTTGCTGTGGGTGGACTCTTGCAGCTTCCTGTTGGGAAGGAGAATATATTCCATAAGTAATGGATGATCCGTGGACTGGATACACTTAACAAGAGAAATAGACAATTGCATGTCCTATCTGAGCCATGGAAGTTTAATTTTGACATGTCCCTTTAAGTGTGTACACCTAACTCTTGGCTAGATTCCGAGTTTTGCATTATGAGGGGTGCGGTACTAACGTGCACTTTATTGTCACCGCTCACTTCCAAACAGCGTTGGTATTGCAGGCTTTTAAAAACCCAGCGTTATCAGGGAAGAAGTGAGCATAGAGCAAACTTGTGCTCCATACCGCACTCCAATACCAGCGCTGCTTAAGTCAGTGGTGAGTTGGTTTTATGTGCACGTGCACAATTTCCCCATAGAGAGCCGGCTGAAAAAAAGTCTAACACCTGCAATAAAGCAGCGTAAAGCTCAGTAACGCAACCCCATTGATTCCTATGGGGAAATAAAAGTTATGTTTACACCTAACACCCTAACATGAACCCTGAGTCTGAACACCCCTAATATTACACTTATTAACCCCTAATCTGCCGCCCTAACATTGCCTCCACCTACCTACATTAATTAACCCCTAATCTGCCGCCCCCAACGTCTCCGCCACTATACTAAATTTATTAACCCCTAAACCTAAGTCTAACCCTAACACCCCCTAACTTAAATATAATTAAAATAAATATAAATAAAGATGACTATTAATAACTAACGCCTAGATTACAAGTTTTTGTCGGTAATGTTGTGCGGTGCTAACAAGCCTTTTTTTCTCACCGCTCACTTAAGACTGCGCTGGTATTACAAGTTTTCTGCAAGTCGGCATTAGCCTCAGAAAAGTGAGCGTTGAGCAAAATTTAGCTCCACATCTCACTGTAATACCAGCGCTGCTTACGGTAGCGGTGAGCTGGCTAAACGTGCTCATGCACGATTTCCCCATAGGAAACAATGGGGCTGAGCCATCTGAAAAAAACCAGCAAAAAAGCAGCGTTCAGCTCCTAACGCAGCCCCATTGTTTCCTATGGGGAAATAAAAATGATGTCTACACCTAACACCCTAACATGAACCCCGAGTCTAAACACCCCTAATCTTACACTTATTAACCCCTAATCCGCCGCCCCCAACGTCGCCGCAACTAGAATAAAGTTATTAACCCCTAAACCTAAGTCTAACCCTAACCCTAACACCCCCACTAATTTAAATATAATTTAAAATAATCTAAATAAAATTACTAGTTATTAACTATTTATTAACTACCTAGCTAAAATAAGTACAAATTTACCTGTAAAATAAACCCTAACCTAAGTTACAATTACACATAACACTACACTATTATTAAATTAATTACCTAAACTAACTACAATTAAATACAATTAAATTAAATAAACTAAATTATGAAAAAAAACACTAAATTACAGAAAATAAAATAATAATTACAATTTTTTAAAACTAATTACACCTACTCTATTCCCCCTAATAAAATAAAAAAGCCCCCAAAATAATAAAAATCCCTACCCTATACTAAATTACAAATAGCCCTTAAAAGGGCCTTTTGCGGGGCATTGCCCCAAAGTAATCAGCTCTTTTACCTGAAAAAAAAATACAATACCCCCCAACATTAAAACCCACCACCCACACACCCAACCCACCCAATCCCCCCTTAATAAAACCTAACACTACCCCCTTGAAGATCACCCTACCCTGAGACTTCTTCACCCAGCCGGGCACAAGTGGTCCTCCAGACGGTCTGAAGTCTTCATCCTATCCGGGCAGAAGAGGACCTCCAGACGGGCAGAAGTCTTCATCCAGGCGTCATTTTCTATCTTCTTCCATCCGGCGCGGAGCGGGTCCATCTTGAAGACATCCAACGCGGAGCATCCTCTTCATTTGACGGCAACTGGAACAATGACGGGTCCTTTAAATGACGTTATCCAAGATGGCGTCCCTTCAATTCCGATTGGCTGATAGAATTCTATCAGCCAATCGGAAATAAGGTAGAAAAAATCCTATTGGCTGTTCCAATCAGCCAATAGTATGCAAGCTCAATCCTATTGGCTGTTCTAATCAGCCAATAGGATTGAACTTCAAACCTATTGGCTGATTGGATCAGCCAAAAGGATTTTTTCTACCTTAATTCTGATTGGCTGATAGAATTCTCCAGTCACTGTCGAACGAAGAGGATGCTCCGTGTCAGATGTCTTCAAAATGGACCCGCTCCGCTCCGGATGTAAGAAGATAGAAGATGCCGCCAGGATGAAGACTTCTGCCTGTCTGGAGGTCCTCTTCTGCCCGGATAGGATGAAGACTTCGGACCGTCTGGATGACCACTTGTGCCCGGCTGGGTGAGACGTCTCAAGGTAGGGTGATCTTCAAGGGGGTAGTGTTAGGTTTTATTAAGGGCGGATTGGGTAGGTTTTAGAGTAGGTTTGGGTGTGTGGGTGGTGGGTTTTAATGTTGGGGGGGTATTGTATTTTTTTTTACAGGTAAAAGAGCTGATTACTTTGGGGCAATGCCCCACAAAAGGCCCTTTTAAGGGCTATTTGTAATTTAGTATAGGGTAGGGATTTTTATTATTTTGGGGGGCTTTTTTATTTTATTAGGGGGATAAGAGCAGGTGTAATTAGTTTAAAAAATTGTAATTATAATGTTTTTTTCGTAATTTAGTTTATTTAATTTAATTGTATTTAATTGTAGTTAGTTTAGGTAATTAATTTAATTATAGTGTAGTGTTAGGTGTAATTGTAACTTAGGTTAGGGTTTATTTTACAGGTAAATTTGTCTTTATTTTAGCTAGGTAGTTAATAAATAGTTAATAACTATTTAATAACTATTGTACCTAGTTAAAATAAATACAAAGTTGCCTGTAAAATAAAAATAAACCCTAAGATAGCTACAATGTAATTATTAGTTATATTGTAGCTAGCTTAGGGTTTATTTTACAGGTAAGTATTTCGTTTTAAATAGGAATAATTTATTTAATTGCAGTAATTTTATTTGGTTTTATTTAAATAATATTTAAGTTAGGGGGTGTTAGGGTTAGGGTTAAACTTAGGTTTAGGGGTTAATACATTTAGTATAGTGTCAGCAACATTGGGGCGGCAGATTAGGGGTTAATAAATGTAGGTAGGTGTCGGCGATGTTAGGGACAGCAGATTAGGGGTTAATAAAATGTATCTAGTGTTTGCAAGGCGGAGTACGGCGGTTTAGGGGTTAATATATTTATTACAGTGGCGGCGATGTCCGGTCGGCAGATTAGGCGTTAAAAGCTTTATTTAAGTGTTTGCGATGTGGGGGGGGGGCTCGGTTTAGGGGTAAATAGGTAGTTTATGGGTGTTAGTGTACTTTTTAGCACTTTAGTTAAGAGTTTTATGTTACGGCGTTAGCCCATAAAACTCTTAACTACTGACTTTTAAATGCGGTAGGAGTCTTGACAGAGGGTGTACCGCTCACTTTTTCCAAGACTCGTAATACCGGCATTAGGAAAATCCCATTGAAAAGATACGCAATAGACGTAAGGGGATTTGCGGTATGATCGAGTCGCTGAAAAAAAGTGAGCGGTACAGCTGTACCTGCCAGACTTGTAATACCAGCGACCGTTAAAAAGCAGCGTTGGGACCTCTCAATGCTGCTTTTTAAGGCTAACGCAAAACTCATAATCTAGGTGTAAATAATTCCTATTTAAAACTAAATACTTACCTATAAAATTAACCCTAAGCTAGCTACAATATAACTAATAGTTACATTGTAGCTAGCTTAGAGTTTATTTTTATTTCACAGACAAGTTTGTATTTATTTTAACTAGGTAGATTAGTTAGTAAATAGTTATTAACTATTTACTAAATACCTAGCTAAAATAAATACAGATTTACCTGTAAAATAAAACCTAACCTGAGTTACACTAACACCTAACCTTACACTACAATTAAATACATTTTTTTTTTTTTTTTAAACTTTAATTTTTATTGAGGTTATTCAACAATACAACAATAATAAGTTCAGTTGCATACATTATATATAGCGGTTACAGCAATGATTGGTTTGCTAGAGTAGTCTGTTGCATAGTATTGCTTTACCATATAAATCCTTATGTGTACTCAACAGGGTAAAACAGAATTATTGTGCCAAATAGCGTTGAACTTGTAAAATAAAACCTAATTTTTTGTTTGGTTGTGGAATAGGCCTCTATTTATCAAGCCGTCAACCGCAAATACGCTTGAATTCCGCAGCGTTTTTGTGGCAAGGCTGATTCACCATATTTATGATGCCCTACAGACCGGCAAAAGTAGAATTTAGTGACGTAAGCTACGATCCGCCGGACTCAGTCCGACACAGATCGATGCTTACATCACTCCAGATGTGCCGAATGCAAGTTCGGCACAATCTGACTACTTTTGTAATTTATCAAATTCCTACCAGGTACGCTCAGCACTTTTCTGGCCCAGCATACCTGGTTTTCAATCCGCCGCCATGGAGGTGGCGGATCCCATAGGAATCAATGGGAGTCTGACAGCAGCGAAAGCTCATGTTCGCTGCTGCCCGATATCCCATTAATTCCTATGGGAGATGTCTGCACCTAACACCCTAACATGTACCCCGAGTCTAAACACCCCTAATCTGCCCCCCTACACCGTCACCACCTACAGTATACTTATTAACCCCTAAACCGCCGCTCCTGGACCCCGCCGCAACTATAATAAATATGTTAACCCCTAAACCGCCGCTTCTGGACCCAGCCGCAACTATAATAAATATATTAACCCTTAAACCACCGCTCCCGGACCCCACCACCACCTACATAATACCTATTAACCCCTAATCTGCCACCCCCTATACCGCTGCCACCTACATAAAGTTATTAACCCCATCCTGCCCCCTCTATACCGCCGCCACCTATATTAAATTTATTAATCCCTATCCTGCCCTCCCTATACCGCTGCCACCTATATTAAATTTATTAACCCCTATCCTGACACCCCTATACCGCCGCCACCTATATAAAATGTATTAACCTATTTCCTGCCCCACCTATACCGCCGCCACCTATATTAAATTTATTAACCCCTATCCTGCCCCCCTACACTGCTGCCACTATATTAAACTTATTAACCCCTAAACCTAAGTCTAGCCCTAACCCTAACACCCCCATAACTTAAATATTATTTAAATAAATCTAAATAAAAATTACTATTATTAACTAAATTATTCCTATTTAAAGAAAAATACTTACCTATAAAATAAACCTTAATATAGCTACAATATAACTAATAATTATATTGTAGCTATTTTAGGATTTGTTTTAATTTTACAGGCAACTTTGTATTTATTTTAACCAGGTACAATAGTTATTAAATAGTTATTAACTATTTAATAACTTCCTAGCTAAAATACTTACAAAATTACCTGTAAAATAAATCCTAACCTAAGTTACAATTACAGTTACAATTAAACCTAACACTACACTATCATTAAATTAAATAAATAAATTAACTACAATTACCTAAAATTAAATACAATTAAATACAATTAAATAAACTAAACTATAGTACAAAAAACCCCCACTAAATTACAGAAAATCCTTTTTGTGGGGCATTGCCCCAAAGTAATCAGCTCTTTTACCTGTAAAAAAAAATACAACCCCCCAACATTACAACCCACCACCCACATACCCCTACTCTACCCACCCAAATCCCCCTTTAAAAAACCTAACACTAACCCCCTGAAGATCACCCTACCTTGAGCCGTCTTCACCCAGCCAGGCCGAACTCTTCATCCTATCCGGGCAATGTGGTCCTCCATCCGGCTGAAGTCTTCATCCAAGCGGGGCAGAAGAGGTCCTCCATCCGGCTGAAGTCTTCATCCTAGCGGCATCTTTTATCTTCAATCAACCGGAGCGGAGCGGGTCCATCTTGAAGCCATCCGACGCGGAGCATCCTTCCAGCACGACGACTTCCCGACGAATGACGGTTCCTTTAAATGATGTCATCCAAGATGGCGTCGCTCGAATTCCGATTGGCTGATAGGATTCTATTGGAACAGCCAATAGAATGCGTGCTCAATCCAATTGGCTGATTGGATCAGCCAATCGGATTGAACTTCAATCCTATTGGCTGATTGAATCAGCCAATCGATTTTTCCTACCTTAATTCCGATTGGCTGAAAGAATCCTATCAGCCAATCGGAATTCGAGGAACGCCATCTTGGATGATGTCATTTAAAGGAACCGTCATTCGTCGGGAAGTCGTCGTGCTGGAAGGATGCTCCGCATCGGATGGCTTCAAGATGGACCCGCTCTGCTCCGGTTGATTGAAGATAGAAGATGCCGCTAGGATGAAGACTTCAGCTGGATGGAGGACCTCTTCTGCCCCGCTTGGATGAAGACTTTAGCCGGATGGAGGACCACGTTGCCCGGATTGGATGAAGAGTTTGGCCCGACTGGGTGAAGACGGCTCAAGGTAGGGTGATCTTCAGGGGGTTAGTGTTAGGTTTTTTTAAGGGGGATTTGGGTGGGTAGAGTAGGGGTATGTGGGTGGTGGGTTGTAATGTTGGGGGGGTTGTATTTTTTTTTACAGGTAAAAGACCTGATTACTTTGGGGCAATGCCCCGCAAAAAGCCCTTTTAAGGGCTGGTAAAAGAGCTGATTACTTTGTAATTTAGTTTAGGGAATTTTATTATTTTGGGGGGCTTTTTTATTTTATTAGGGGGCTTAGATTATGTGTAATTAGTTTAAACTTCTTGTGATTTTTTTTATTTTCTGTAATTTAGTGTTTGTTTGTTTTTTGTACTATAGTTTAGTTTATTTAATTGTATTTAATTGTAGGTAATTGTAGTTAATTTATTTAATTAATTTAATTATAGTGTAGTGTTAGGTTTAATTGTAACTTAGGTTAGGATTTATTTTACATGTAATTTTGTAAGTATTTTAACTAGGTAGCTATTAAATAGTTATTAACCATTTAATAACTATTGTACCTAGTTAAAATAAATACAAAGTTGCCTGTAAAATAAAAATAAATCCTAAAATAGCTATAATATAACTATTAGTTATATTGTAGCTATATTAGGGTTTATTTTATAGGTAAGTATTTCGTTTTAAATAGGAAAAATTTAGTTAATAATAGTAATTTTTATTTAGATTTATTTAAATAATATTTAAGTTAGGGGGGGTTAGGGTTAGAGTTAGACTTAGGTTTAGGGGTTAATAAGTTTAAAATAGTGGCGGCGTTGTAGGGGGGGCAGGATAGGGGTTAATAACTTTAAGATAGGTGGCGGCGGTATGGGGGGGGCAGGATAGGGGTTAATAAATTTAATATATGTGGCGGCGGTATAGGGGGCGGCAGATTAGAGGTTAATAGGTATTATGTAGGTGAAGGCGGGGTCCGGGAGCGGCGGTTTAGGGGTTAACATATTTATTATAGTTGTGGCGGGGTCCGGGAGTGGTGGTTTAGGCGTTAATATATTTATCATAGTTGCGGGGGGCTCCGGGAGCGGCGGTTTAGGGGTTAATATATTTATTATAGTTGTGGGGGGCTCCGGGGGCGGCGGTTTAGGGGTTAATATGTTTATTATAGTTGCGGGGGGGCTCCGGGAGCGGCGGTTTAGAGGGTATAACAATATAGTATAGTGTGAGTGCTTAGTGATAGAGGTATCAATAAAGCTGGTAAAAAGCCGAAGAGCAGCGAGATCGATGACTGATAAATAACACAGTCTGCTGCTCATCGCTTCGTACTTGGTGCGTGGCTTTTTGACAGCTTTATTGATAAATTTGGCGAGTGTATTCAGGTCCGCGGCAGCGAGGTTAGGCGAACTTAGGCGGGCGTATTGGGGCTGGCGAATGCAGGTAAGTATGGAGCTTATTAAATAGAGGCCATAGTCTGTTTGTGTGCGTGCCTCCTTAAACTGTAGGAAAACGAAAGAAGGAATATAATCCCAAAAGAAACAGCCGGGTCTCTCATGGACCCTTAATTTGATATTAATTACTAATAGGGATTTGAAAGAAGAACATGATCAGGAAAAGGGTTTCTAGGGAATATATTTTCCCATGCTTACCTAGTAAGCCAAAGGTAGGGGGGGCGGGATCTAGTGATGACAGACATGATGTTTTATAAAGGTGTAAGGAGCCAGATAGGGGATGTAGAAAGTATTGCTAAGTAAAGTATTGGTATCACCATCCTATCTATATAAGCGTAATGAGGGATATACAGCTAAAATATGAATAAAATGTATGCTAGAATAGAGTGTATATATAAACAGGGTCTATGGGGTCTTATAGAGGAATATATATATTGTAAGCAAATTGGCAGTGGGGTACATCCATCTAAATATGAAAACAAAAGGTAATAGTGTGGGCAAAATAAATAAGGCATTTATAGGGTTATAGGGGGATAGTATCTTGACTCCCTGGAGTATAGTAAACATATCAGTTTAATATTATTTTAAAATTTGATAGCCATGTCATCTCGGCTGCTGACAACACGGCTATATTACTTCCAGCTTGAGTCATATAAAACATTAAGGGAGAAGTAGTTGCTCAAATTAATGTTAAAGGGACAGTCTACACCAGAATTTTTATTGTTTTAAAAGATAGATAATCCCTTTATTACCCATTCCCCAGTTTTGCATAACTAACACATTTATAATAATATACTTTTAACCTCTGTGATTATCTTGTATCTAAGCCTCTGCAAACTGCCCCTTTTTTCAGTTCTTTTGACATACTTGCAGTCTAGCCAATCAGTGCCTGCTCCCAGATAACTTCTCGTGCATGAGCACAGTGTTATCTATATGAAATACGTGAACTAACACCCTCTAGTGGTGAAAAACTGTTAAACTGCAACCTGAAAGAGGTGGGCTTCAAGGTCTAAGAAATTAGCATATGAACCTCCTAGGTTAAGCTTTCAACTAAGAATACCAAGAGAACAAAGCAAAATTGGTGATAAAAGTAAATTGGAAAATTGTTTAAAATTACATGCTCTATCTGAATCATGAAAGTTTATTTTGGCCTAGACTGTCCCTTTAATGGTAATACCCCTATATGCAAGAGATCCTGACAATAATTAGGATATAGTACAGAACAGGCACATTTAGATAACAGTGGGACTATAGATTGTAATAAGGAGTGTACAAGAACACATATCCCATTCATTCTTTAAACAGTAAAATGTAAGTTAGTTCAGTGGTGTACTATAATTGCCACAAATAAATGTATTCTGCAGACCTTCCTCAATATAAAATATGCTCAAACGTCATATTGCCCTCTAAAAATGTAGTAGTACTATCAGCCTGGAGAATATGTATATGACTAAGCTTTGAATCCTATCTAAAGATGAGAGTTAGTGTATGTATGGAATCTTGGGATCATACACCGTAGAGCCACTTAACATATTGAAGAAAAATCAGTTAGGTAGATCTTATACGGGTTTAGAAATATTGAATAAGATTTTAGCATTAGCAGAACTCTGTCTAACCCCACAATCCCTTATACATGTAAATATTAGTAGGCACCCACATATCTGACTATATAACTAACTGAGTGTAAAACTTCTATAGAGCTCTTACAAAAATGCTCAGGAGAAAACTTAAAATAACTTTAAACCAGAATTAACCCTATAACCATGCACAAACAGAGTGTAGACAAGTCCGATATGGAGCAATAGTCATATAGAGTTGGAACCATGCGACAACAGAGGGGTAAACATATTAATAAAGCAAGTATCCAGGGAAATATGAATAGCACCCTGCACTGTGGTGAAGACTTGACATATCAGCAAAAGTCCAGAACAAAACAGTGCAGTTGATGCAACGCTGTGATTTCTCTTCATCCAGGGAGCCTAGCCCACCCCGACCGCCTGCACAGACCATGTAATATTGTCAAGCCAGACTTGATCGCACAGCGGGGCATATCAAAATTGAAAACTCTTTAGTAGCAAAAGTCTGCATTCCACTGGATAGAAACACAGCCTCACTCTCGCACTTAAGTGTAGGTGGAAGACTTTAGATTTGAGCTCGGCTCTCGCCTTAGTAGCAGGTGAAATCAGCGCCTAAGACAGCAATGGCGGATCACTTCGTCTTGTGGGAGTGGCAAAAATGTCACAGCTGCAACTGCCTTGTTCTAGAGCTGCAAGGGGCGAATTAAGATTATGCTCTGAGTGTAGTTGGCTAACTGTGGAGGGTTCTTGTCTCGATCTAACCTCCAGTAGTAAGGCTGAAGCGCTTTCTGGAACTTGTAAAACATCTTGCTGCATGTCAGCTTGCTCAGTTCCTTTCCAAACCGCCATTACGCTTGCCTCCAGCCGTAAAAAGTGGTTTCATAGTAAGCGATCCAGTAAGTTAATTAAGGTGTGGCTTGAAAGATCCATATTAGAGCTGTTTAACTTCTCCATCATCCACACCGGCTCTTTGTATGGGGAAGTTGTCAATGGTTGTAGTATCTGTGGTTAGGCCATTACCTGGGCTAGGAGAAGACTACTCCTCAGAGGCCCCGACATAGGTCTCCATAAAATATATCAAGGGTCTGTGCCACAAAATCCCTGTGCTTTTCAAGCAAATCTCACTTGTCCTCAGTCATATAAATTTTTCAATTTGGACTGGGCTGAATGGTCTAAAATATGTTTATAGATACAATATAGCCGGAGCTATGCTGGCATGCGACCGTTCAGATCCAGAGCTTGCTCCACCCCCCCTACAATTAAATAAATTACCTAAATTAAATACAATTAACTAAATTACAAAAAAAAAACTAAATTACACAAAATAAAAAAAAAGAAATGATCAGATATTTAAACTAATTACACCTAATCTAATAACACTATCAAAATAAAAAAAATAAAAAAAAAACCTAGCCTAAACTAAACTACCAATAGCCCTTAAAAGGGCCTTTTGTGGGGCAGTAAAACCCACCACCCACACAACCAACCCCCAAAATAAAATCCTAACTAAAAAACCTAAGCTCCCCATTGCCCTGAAAAAGGGCATTTGGATGGGCATTGCCCTTAAAAGTGCATTTAGCTCTTTTGCAAGTGCCCAAACCCTAAGTCTTCAATGAAGCAGCAAGAGGTCCTCAACAAAGCCGGGAGAAATCTTCATCCAAGCCGGCAGAAGTGGTACTTCAGACGGGCAGAAGTCTTCATACAGACGCCATCTTCTATCTTCATCCATCCGGCACCGAGCGGCTCCATCTTCAAGACATCCGGCACAGAGCATCCTCTTCTTCCGACGTCTTCTTCCAGAATGAATGTTCCTTTAAGTGACGTCATCCAAGATGGCGTCCCTTGAATTCTGATTGGCTGATAGAATTATATCAGCCAATCGGAATTAAAGGTGAAAAAATCGTATTGCTGATCCAATCAGCCAATAGGATTGAGCTTGCATTCTATTGGCTATTCCAATCAGCCAATAGAATGCGAGCTCAATCCTATTGGCTGATCCAATCAGCCAATAGGATTTTTTCACCTTTAATTCCAATTGGCTGATGGAATTATATCAACCAATCGGAATTCAAGGGACGCCATCTTGGATGACATCACTTAAAGGAACATTCATTCTGGATGAAGACTTCGGAAGAAGAGGATGCTCCGTGCCGGATGTCTTGAAGATGGAGCCGCTCGGTGCCGGATGGATGAAGATAGAAGATGGGCGTCTGTATGGAAAGGACTTCTGCCCGTCTGAAGTACCACTTCTGCCGGCTGTGGATGAAGATTTCTCCCGGCTTTGTGAGGACCTCTTGCTGCTTCATTGAAGACTTAGGGTTGGGGCACTTGCAAAAGAGCTAAATGCACTTTTAAGGGCAATGCCCATCCAAATGCACTTTTTTCAGGGCAATGGGGAGCTTAGGTTTTTTTAGTTAGGATTTTATTTTGGGGGTTGGTTGTGTGGGTGGTGGGTTTTACTGCCCCACAAAAAGGCCCTTTTAGGGCTATTGGTAGTTTAGTTTAGGCTAGGTTTTTTTTTTTATTTGTTTTTATTTTGATAGTGTTATTAGATTAGGTGTAATTAGTTTAAATATCTGATCATTCTATTTTTTTTTATTTTGTGTAATTTAGTTTTTTTTTGTAATTTAGTTAATTGTATTTAATTTAGGTAATTTATTTAATTGTAGGGGGGGTGGAGCAAGCTCTGGATCTGAACGGTCGCATGCCAGCATAGCTCCTGCTATATTGTATCTATAAACATATTTTAGACCATTCAGCCCAGTCCAAATTGAAAAATTTATATGACTGAGGACAAGTGAGATTTGCTTGAAAAGCACAGGGAATTTGTGGCACAGACCCTTGATATATTTTATGGAGACCTATGTCGGGGCCTCTGAGGAGTAGTCTTCTCCTAGCCCAGGTAATGGCCCTAACCACAGATACTACAACCATTGACAACTTCCCCATACAAAGAGCCGGTGTGGTGATGATGGAGAAGTTAAACAGCTCTAATATGGATCTTTCAAGCCACACCTTAATTAACCTTACTGGATCGCTTACTATGAAACCACCTTTTTACGGCTGGAGGCAAGCGTAATGGCGGTTGGAAAGGAAACTGAGCAAGCTGACATGCAGCAAGATGTTTTACAAGTTCCAGAAAGCGCTTCAGCCTTACTACTGGAGGTTAGATCGAGACAAGAACCCTCCACAGTTAGCCAACTACACTCAGAGCATAATCTTAATTCGCCCCTTGCAGCTCTAGAACAAGGCAGTTGCAGCTGTGACATTTTTGCCACTCCCACAAGACGAAGTGATCCGCCATTGCTGTCTTAGGCGCTGATTTCACCTGCTACTAAGGCGAGAGCCGAGCTCAAATCTAAAGTCTTCCACCTACACTTAAGTGCGAGAGTGGAGGCTGTGTTTCTATCCAGTGGAATGCAGACTTTGCTACTAAGAGAGTTTTCAATTTTGATATGCCCCGCTGTGCGATCAAGTCTGGCTTGACAATATTACATGGTCTGTGCAGGCGGTCGGGGGTGGGCTAGGCTCCCTGGATGAAGAGAAATCACAGCGTTGCATCAACTGCACTGTTTTGTTCTGGACTTTTGCTGATATGTCAAGTCTTCACCACAGTGCAGGGTGCTATTCATATTTCCCTGGATACTTGCTTTATTAATATGTTTACCCCTCTGTTGTCGCATGGTTCCAACTCTATATGACTATTGCTCCATATCGGACTTGTCTACACTCTGTTTGTGCATGGTTATAGGGTTAATTCTGGTTTAAAGTTATTTTAAGTTTTCTCCTGAGCATTTTTGGTAAGAGCTCTATAGAAGTTTTACACTCAGTTAGTTATATAGTCAGATATGTGGGTGCCTACTAATATTTACATGTATAAGGGATTGTGGGGTTAGACAGAGTTCTGCTAATGCTAAAATCTTATTCAATATTTCTAAAACCCGTATAAGATCTACCTAACTGATTTTTCTTCAATATGTTAAGTGGCTCTACGGTGTATGAACCCAAGATTCACATACATACACTAACTCTCATCTTTAGATAGGATTCAAAGCTTAGTCATATACATATTCTCCAGGCTGATAGTACTACTACATTTTTAGAGGGCAATATGACGTTTGAGCATATTTTATATTGAGGAAGGTCTGCAGAATACATTTATTTGTGGCTATTATAGTACACCATGAACTAACTTACATTTTACTGTTTAAAGAATGAATGGGATAAGTGTTCTTGTACACTCCTTATTACAATCTATAGTCCCACCTGTTATCTAAATGTGCCTGTTTCTGTACTATATCCTAATTATTGTCAGGATCTCTTGCATATAGGGTATTACCATTAAAGGGACAGTCTAGCCAAAATAAACATTCATTGATCAAGATAGAGCATGTATTTTAAACAATTTTCCAATTTACTTTTATCACCAATTTGCTTTGTCTCTTGGTATTCTTAGTTGAAAGCTTAACCTAGGGAGGTTCATATGCTAATTCTTAGACCTTGAAGCCCACCTCTTTCAGGTTGCAGTTTAAACAGTTTTTCACCACTAGAGGGTGTTAGTTCACGTATTTCATATAGATAACACTGTGCTCATGCACGAGAAGTTATCTGGGAGCAGGCACTGATTGGCTAGACTGCAAGTATGTCAAAAGAACTGAAAAAAGGGCAGTTTTGCAGAGGCTTAGATACAAGATAATCACAGAGGTAAAAGTATATTATTATAAATGTGTAGTTATGCAAAACTGGGGAATGGGTAATAAAGGGATTATCTATCTTTTAAAACAATAAAAAATTCTGTGTGTAGACTGTCCCTTTAACATTAATTTGAGCAACTACTTCTCCCTTAATGTTTTATATGACTCAAGCTGGAAGTAATATAGCCGTTGTTCAGCAGCCGAGATGACATGGCTATCAAATTTTAAAATATAATAAACTGATATGTTTACTAAACTCGCAGGGAGGTCAAGATACTATCCCGCCTATAACCCTATAAATGCCTTATTTATTTTGCCCACACTATTACCTTTTGTTTTCATATTTAGATGGATGTACCCCACTGCCAATTTGCTTACAATATATATATTCCCTCTATAAGACCCCATAGACCCTGTTTATTATATACACTCTATTCTAGCATACATTTTATTCATATTTTAGCTGTATATCCCTCATTACGCTTATATAGATAGGATGGTGATACCAATACTTTACTTAGCAATACTTTCTACATCCCCTATCTGGCTCCTTACACCTTTATAAAACATCATGTCTGTCATCACTAGATCCCGCCCCCCCTACCTTTGGCTTACTAGGTAAGCATGGGAAAATATATTCCCTAGAACCCTTTTTTCCTGATCATGTTTCTTCTTTCAAATCCCTATTAGTAATTAATATCAAATAAGGTCCATGAGATGACCCGGCTGTTTCTTTTGGGATTATATTCCTTCTTTCGTTTTCCTACAGTTTAAGGAGGCACGCACACAAACAGACTATGGCCTCTATTTAATAAGCTCCATACATACCTGCATTCGCCAGCCCCAATACGCCCGCCTAAGTTCGCCTAACCTCGCTGCCGCGGACCTGAATACACTCGCCAAATTTATCAATAAAGCTGTCAAAAAGCCATGCACAAGTACGAAGCGATGAGCAGGCAGGACTGTGTTATTTATCAGTCATCGATCTCGCTGCTCTTCGGCTTTTTTACCAGCTTTATGATACCTCTATCACTAGCACGTCACACTATTACTATATTTTATACCCTCTAAACCGCCGCTCCCGGAGCCCCCCCGCAACTATAATAAACATATTAACCCCTAAACCCGCCGCCCCCGGAGCCCCCCACAACTATAATAAATATATTAACCCCTAACCGCCGCTCCCGGAGCCCCCGCAACTATGATAAATATATTAACGCCTAAACCACCACTCCCGGACCCCGCCACAACTATAATAAATATGTAACCCTAAACCGCCGCTCCCGGACCCCGCCTTCACCTACATAATACCTATTAACCTCTAATCTGCCGCCCCCTAATACCGCCGCCACATATATTAAATTTATAAACCCTATCCTGCCCCCCATACCGCCGCCACCTATCTTAAAGTTATTAAACCCCTATCCTGCCCCCCCTACAACGCCGCCACTATTTTAAACTTATTAACCCCTAAACCTAAGGTCTAACTCTAACCCTAACCCCCCCTAACTTAAATATTATTTAAATAAATCTAAATAAAAATTACTATTATTAACTAAATTTTTTCCTATTTAAAACGAAATACTTACCTATAAAATAAACCCTAATATAGCTACAATATAAACTAATAGTTATATTATAGCTATTTTAGGATTTATTTTTATTTTACAGGCAAACTTTGTATTTTATTTAACTAGGTACAATAGTTTATTAAATGGTTAATAACTATTTAATAGCTACCTAGTTAAAATACTTACAAAAATTACATGTAAAATAAATCCTAACCTAAGTTTACAATTAAACCTAACACTACACTATAATTAAATTAATTAAATAAATTAACTACAATTACCTACAATTAAATACAATTAAATAACTAAACTATAAGTACAAAAAACAAACAAACACTAAATTACAGAAAATAAAAAAATCACAAGAAGTTTAAACTAATTACACATAATCTAAGCCCCCTAATAAAATAAAAAAGCCCCCAAAATAATAAAATTCCCTAAACTAATTTACAAAGTATTCAGCTCTTTACCAGCCCTTAAAAGGGCTTTTTTGCGGGGCAATTGCCCCAAAGTAATCAGGTCTTTTACCTGTAAAAAAAAAATACAACCCCCCCAACATTACAACCCACCAGCCCACATACCCCTACTCTACCCACCAAATCCCCCTTAAAAAAACCTAACACTAACCCCCTGAAGATCACCCTACCTTGAGGCCGTCTTCACCCAGTCGGGGCCAAACTCTTCATCCAATCCGGGCAACGTGGTCCTCCATCCGGCTAAAGTCTTCATCCAAGCGGGGCAGAAGAGGTCCTCCATCCAGCTGAAGTCTTCATCCTAGCGGCATCTTCTATCTTCAATCAACCGGAGCAGAGCGGGTCCATCTTGAAGCCATCCGATGCGGAGCATCCTTCCAGCACGACGACTTCCCGACGAATGACGGTTCCTTTAAATGACATCATCCAAGATGGCGTTCCTCGAATTCCGATTGGCTGATAGGATTCTTTCAGCCAATCGGAATTAAGGTAGGAAAAATCGATTGGCTGATTCAATCAGCCAATAGGATTGAAGTTCAATCCGATTGGCTGATCCAATCAGCCAATTGGATTGAGCACGCATTCTATTGGCTGTTCCAATAGAATCCTATCAGCCAATCGGAATTCGAGCGACGCCATCTTGGATGACATCATTTAAAGGAACCGTCATTCGTCGGGAAGTCGTCGTGCTGGAAGGATGCTCCGGCTCGGATGGCTTCAAGATGGGACCCGCTCCGCTCCGGTTGATTGAAGATAAAAGATGCCGCTAGGATGAGAGACTTCAGCCGGATGGAGGACCTCTTCTGCCCGCTTGGATGAAGACTTCAAGCCGGATGGAGGACCACATTGCCCGGATAGGATGAAGAGTTCGGCCTGGCTGGGTGAAGAAGGCTCAAGGTAGGGTGATCTTCAGGGGGTTAGTGTTAGGTTTTTAAAGGGGGATTTGGGTGGGTAGAGTAGGGGGATGTGGGTGGTGGGTTGTAATGTTGGGGGGTTGTATTTTTTTTTACAGGTAAAAGAGCTGATTACTTTGGGGCAATGCCCCACAAAAAGGATTTTCCTGTAATTTAGTGGGGGTTTTTTTGTACTATAGTTTAGTTTATTTAATTGTATTTAATTGTATTAATTTTAGGTAATTGTAGTTAATTATTTATTTAATTTAATGATAGTGTAGTGTTAGGTTTAATTGTAACTGTAATTGTAACCTTAGGTTAGGATTTATTTTACAGGTAATTTTGTAAGTATTTTCGCTAGGAAGTTATTAAATAGTTAATAACTATTTAATAACTATTGTACCTGGTTAAAATAAATACAAAGTTGCCTGTAAAATTAAAACAAATCCTAAAATAGCTACAATATAATTATTAGTTATATTGTAGCTATATTAAGGTTTATTTTTATAGGTAAGTATTTTTCTTTAAATAGGAATAATTTAGTTAATAATAGTAATTTTTATTAGATTTATTTAAATAATATTTAAGTTATGGGGTGTTAGGGTTAGGGCTAGACTTAGGTTAGGGGTTTAATAAGTTTAATATAGTGGGCAGCAGTGTAGGGGGCAGGATAGGGTTAATAAATTTAATATAGGTGGCGGCGGTATAGGTGGGGCAGGAAATAGGCTTAATACATTTTATATAGGTGGCGGCGGTATAGGGGTGTCAGGATAGGGGTTAATAAATTTAATATAGGTGGCAGCGGTATAGGGAGGGCCGGATAGGGATTAATAAATTTAATATAGGTGCGGCGGTATAGAGGTGGCAGGATGGGGTTAATAACTTTATGTAGGTGCAGCGGTATAGGGGGGTGGCAGATTAGGGGTATAATAGGTTATTATGAAGGTGGTGGTAGGGGTCCGGGAGCGGTGGTTTAAGGGTTAATTATTTATTATAGTTGCGGCTGGGTCCAGAAGCGGCGGTTTAGGGGTTAACCTATTTATATAGTTGCGGCGGGGTCCAGGAGCGGCGGTTTAGGGTTAATAAGTATACTGTAGGTGGTGTACGGTGTAGGGGGGCAGATTAGGGGTGTTTTAGACTCGGGGTACATGTTAGGGTGTTAGGTGCAGACATCTCCCATAGGAATTAATTGGGATATCGGGCAGCAGCGAACATGAGCTTTCGCTGCTGTCAGACTCCCATTGATTCCAATGGGATCCGCCACCTCCATGGCGGCGGATTGAAAACCAGTATGCTGGGCCAGAAAAGTGCTGAGCGTAGCCTGGTAGGAATTTGATAAATTACAAAAGTAGTCAGATTGTGCCGAACTTGCATTCGGCACATCTGGAGTGATGTAAGCATCGATCTGTGTCGGATCTGAGTCCGGCGGATCGTAGCTTACGTCACTAAATTCTACTTTTGCCGGTCTGTAGGGCATCATAAATATGGTGAATCAGCCTTGCCACAATAACGCTGCGGAATTCAAGCGTATTTGCGGTTGACGGCTTGATAAATAGAGGCCTATTCCACAACCCAAACAAAAAATTAGGTTTTATTTTACAAGTTCAACGCTATTTGGCACAATAATTCTGTTTTACCCTGTTGAGTACACATAAGGATTTATATGGTAAAGCAATACTATGCAACAGACTACTCTAGCAAACCAATCATTGCTGTAACCGCTATATATAATGTATGCAACTGAACTTATTATTGTTGTATTGTTGAATAACCTCAATAAAAATTAAAGTTTAAAAAAAAAAAAAAATGTATTTAATTGTAGTGTAAGGTTAGGTGTTAGTGTAACTCAGGTTAGGTTTTATTTTACAGGTAAATCTGTATTTATTTTAGCTAGGTATTTAGTAAATAGTTAATAACTATTTACTAACTAATCTACCTAGTTAAAATAAATACAAACTTGTCTGTGAAATAAAAATAAACTCTAAGCTAGCTACAATGTAACTATTAGTTATATTGTAGCTAGCTTAGGGTTAATTTTATAGGTAAGTATTTAGTTTTAAATAGGAATTATTTACACCTAGATTATGAGTTTTGCGTTAGCCTTAAAAAGCAGCATTGAGAGGTCCCAACGCTGCTTTTTAACGGTCGCTGGTATTACAAGTCTGGCAGGTACAGCTGTACCGCTCACTTTTTTTCAGCGACTCGATCATACCGCAAATCCCCTTACGTCTATTGCGTATCTTTTCAATGGGATTTTCCTAATGCCGGTATTACGAGTCTTGGAAAAAGTGAGCGGTACACCCTCTGTCAAGACTCCTACCGCATTTAAAAGTCAGTAGTTAAGAGTTTTATGGGCTAACGCCGTAACATAAAACTCTTAACTAAAGTGCTAAAAAGTACACTAACACCCATAAACTACCTATTTACCCCTAAACCGAGCCCCCCCCCCACATCGCAAACACTTAAATAAAGCTTTTAACGCCTAATCTGCCGACCGGACATCGCCGCCACTGTAATAAATATATTAACCCCTAAACCGCCGTACTCCGCCTTGCAAACACTAGATACATTTTATTAACCCCTAATCTGCTGTCCCTAACATCGCCGACACCTACCTACATTTATTAACCCCTAATCTGCCGCCCCAATGTTGCTGACACTATACTAAATGTATTAACCCCTAAACCTAAGTTTAACCCTAACCCTAACACCCCCTAACTTAAATATTATTTAAATAAAACCAAATAAAATTACTGCAATTAAATAAATTATTCCTATTTAAAACGAAATACTTACCTGTAAAATAAACCCTAAGCTAGCTACAATATAACTAATAATTACATTGTAGCTATCTTAGGGTTTATTTTTATTTTACAGGCAACTTTGTATTTATTTTAACTAGGTACAATAGTTATTAAATAGTTATTAACTATTTATTAACTACCTAGCTAAAATAAAGACAAATTTACCTGTAAAATAAACCCTAACCTAAGTTACAATTACACCTAACACTACACTATAATTAAATTAATTACCTAAACTAACTACAATTAAATACAATTAAATTAAATAAACTAAATTACGAAAAAAACATTATAATTACAATTTTTTAAACTAATTACACCTGCTCTTATCCCCCTAATAAAATAAAAAAGCCCCCCAAAATAATAAAAATCCCTACCCTATACTAAATTACAAATAGCCCTTAAAAGGGCCTTTTGTGGGGCATTGCCCCAAAGTAATCAGCTCTTTTACCTGTAAAAAAAAATACAATACCCCCCCAACATTAAAACCCACCACCCACACACCCAAACCTACTCTAAAACCTACCCAATCCGCCCTTAATAAAACCTAACACTACCCCCTTGAAGATCACCCTACCTTGAGACGTCTCACCCAGCCGGGCACAAGTGGTCATCCAGACGGTCCGAAGTCTTCATCCTATCCGGGCAGAAGAGGACCTCCAGACAGGCAGAAGTCTTCATCCTGGCGGCATCTTCTATCTTCTTACATCCGGAGCGGAGCGGGTCCATTTTGAAGACATCTGACACGGAGCATCCTCTTCGTTCGACAGTGACTGGAGAATTCTATCAGCCAATCAGAATTAAGGTAGAAAAAATCCTTTTGGCTGATCCAATCAGCCAATAGGTTTGAAGTTCAATCCTATTGGCTGATTAGAACAGCCAATAGGATTGAGCTTGCATACTATTGGCTGATTGGAACAGCCAATAGGATTTTTTCTACCTTATTTCCGATTGGCTGATAGAATTCTATCAGCCAATCGGAATTGAAGGGACGCCATCTTGGATAACGTCATTTAAAGGACCCGTCATTGTTCCAGTTGCCGTCAAATGAAGAGGATGCTCCGCGTTGGATGTCTTCAAGATGGACCCGCTCCGCGCCGGATGGAAGAAGATAGAAAATGACGCCTGGATGAAGACTTCTGCCCGTCTGGAGGTCCTCTTCTGCCCGGATAGGATGAAGACTTCAGACCGTCTGGAGGACCACTTGTGCCCGGCTGGGTGAAGAAGTCTCAGGGTAGGGTGATCTTCAAGGGGGTAGTGTTAGGTTTTATTAAGGGGGGATTGGGTGGGTTGGGTGTGTGGGTGGTGGGTTTTAATGTTGGGGGGTATTGTATTTTTTTTTCAGGTAAAAGAGCTGATTACTTTGGGGCAATGCCCCGCAAAAGGCCCTTTTAAGGGCTATTTGTAATTTAGTATAGGGTAGGGATTTTTATTATTTTGGGGGCTTTTTTATTTTATTAGGGGGAATAGAGTAGGTGTAATTAGTTTTAAAAAATTGTAATTATTATTTTATTTTCTGTAATTTAGTGTTTTTTTTCATAATTTAGTTTATTTAATTTAATTGTATTTAATTGTAGTTAGTTTAGGTAATTAATTTAATAATAGTGTAGTGTTATGTGTAATTGTAACTTAGGTTAGGGTTTATTTTACAGGTAAATTTGTACTTATTTTAGCTAGGTAGTTAATAAATAGTTAATAACTAGTAATTTTATTTAGATTATTTTAAATTATATTTAAATTAGTGGGGGTGTTAGGGTTAGGGTTAGACTTAGGTTTAGGGGTTAATAACTTTATTATAGTGGCGGCGACGTTGGGGGCGGCGGATTAGGGGTTAATAAGTGTAAGATTAGGGGTGTTTAGACTCGGGGTTCATGTTAGGGTGTTAGGTGTAGACATAAATTTTCTTTCCCCATAGGAAACAATGGGGCTGCGTTAGGAGCTGAACGCTGCTTTTTTGCTGGTTTTTTTCAGATGGCTCAGCCCCATTGTTTCCTATGGGGAAATCGTGCATGAGCACGTTTAGCCAGCTCACCGCTACCGTAAGCAGCGCTGGTATTACAGTGAGATGTGGAGCTAAATTTTGCTCAACGCTCACTTTTCTGAGGCTAATGCCGACTTGCAGAAAACTTGTAATACCAGCGCAGTCTTAAGTGAGCGGTGAGAAAAAAAGGCTTGTTAGCACCGCACAACATTACCGACAAAAACTTGTAATCTAGGCGTTAGTTATTAATAGTCATCTTTATTTATATTTATTTTAATTATATTTAAGTTAGGGGGTGTTAGGGTTAGACTTAGGTTTAGGGGTTAATAAATTTAGTATAGTGGCGGAGACGTTGGGGGCGGCAGATTAGGGGTTAATTAATGTAGGTAGGTGGAGGCAATGTTAGGGCGGCAGATTAGGGGTTAATAAGTGTAATATTAGGGGTGTTCAGACTCAGGGTTCATGTTAGGGTGTTAGGTGTAAACATAACTTTTATTTCCCCATAGGAATCAATGGGGTTGCGTTACTGAGCTTTACGCTGCTTTATTGCAGGTGTTAGACTTTTTTTCAGCCGGCTCTCTATGGGGAAATTGTGCACGTGCACATAAAACCAACTCACCACTGACTTAAGCAGCGCTGGTATTGGAGTGCGGTATGGAGCACAAGTTTGCTCTATGCTCACTTCTTCCCTGATAACGCTGGGTTTTTAAAAGCCTGCAATACCAACGCTGTTTGGAAGTGAGCGGTGACAATAAAGTGCACGTTAGTACCGCACCCCTCATAATGCAAAACTCGGAATCTAGCCAAGAGTTAGGTGTACACACTTAAAGGGACATGTCAAAATTAAACTTCCATGGCTCAGATAGGACATGCAATTGTCTATTTCTCTTGTTAAGTGTATCCAGTCCACGGATCATCCATTACTTATGGAATATATTCTCCTTCCCAACAGGAAGCTGCAAGAGTCCACCCACAGCAAAGCTGCTATATAGCTCCTCCCCTAACTGCCATATTCAGTCATTCTCTTGCAAGCCTCAACATAGATAGGAGGTCGTGAGAGTCTGTGGTGCTTTCTACTTAGTTTATTCTTCAATCAAAAGTTTGTTATTTTTAAATGGCACCGGAGTGTGCTGTTTATCTCAGGCAGTATTTGGAAGAAGAATCTGCCTGCGTTTTTCTATGATCTTAGCAGACGTAACTAAGATCCATTTGCTGTTCTCACACATTCTGAGGAGTGAGGTACTTCAGAGGGGGAATGGCGTGCAGGTTTTCCTGCAGATAAGGTATGTGCAGTAAAATATTTTTCTAGGAATGGAATTGACTAAGAAAATACTGCTGATACCGAAGTAATGTAAGTAAAGCCTTAAATGCAGCGATAGCGACTGGTATCAGGCTTATTAATAGAGATACATACTCTTGTAAAAATGTGTTTTAAAACGTTTGCTGGCATGTTTAATAGTTTTTTAACATATGTTTGGTGATAAAACTTATTGGGGCCTAAGTTTTTTCCACATGGCTGGCTTAAATTTTGCATAGAAACAGTTAACTGAAGCTTCCCACTGTTGGCTGTGGCAGTTTGTTGTGTCTGTTTTTAAAAACGTCTGTCATTTTTTTTATCTGTTTTTTGCATTAAGGGGTTAATCATCCATTTGCAAGTGGGTGCAATGCTCTGTTACCTTATTACATGTACTGTAAAAATTTCGTTTGTTTTACTGCCTTTTTTTCACTGTTTTTCAAATTTTGACAAAATTTGTTTCTCTTAAAGGCACAGTAACGTTTTATATATTTGCTTGTTAACTTGATTTAAAGTGTTTTCCAAGCTTACTAGTCTCATTATTAGTCTGTTCTAACATGTCTGACATAGAGGAAGCTCTGTGTTCATTATGTTTTAAAGCCATGGTGGAACCCCATCTTAGAATGTGTACCAGATGTACTGATTTCATGTTAAACAATAAAGATCATTTTTTGTTTTTAAAAACATTATCACCAGAGGATTCTGTCGTGGGGGTAGTTATGCCGACTAACTCTCCCCACGTGTCAGACCTTTTGACTCCCGCTTTAGGGACTCACGCTCAAATGGCGCCAAGTACATCAAGGGCACCCATAGCGTTTCTTTTACCAGGGGATTCTGTCGAGGGGAAAGTTATGCCGACTAACTCTCCCCACGTGTCAGACCCTTCGACTCCCGCTTCAGGGACTCACGCTCAAATGGCGCCAAGTACATCAAGGGCGCCCATAGCGTTTATTTTACAAGACATGGCAAAGGTGGTGAATAATATTCTGGCAGCAGTATTAGTCAGACTACCTGAAATTAAAGGAAAGCAGTTAGCTCTGGGGGTAGATACAGAGCATACAGACGCTTTTAGAACCATGTATGATACTACCTCACAATATGCTTAGTCTGTGGGTGATTTTTTTTTTTTGACTCAGGGAAGATGATTTAACCTGATTCTGATATTTCTACATTTAAAATTTATGCTTGAGAACCTCCACTTGTTGCTCAGGGAGGCTTTGGCTGCTCTGAATGAATGTGTACAATCGCAGGGCCAGAGAAATTGTGTAGACTGGATAAATAATATGCAGTGCCGGTGTGTACTGATGTTTTTCCAATACCTAAAGAGGTTTACTAAAAATGTTTTAATAAGGAATGGGATAGACCAGGTGTGCCGTTCTCTTCCCTCCTATTTTTTAGAAGAATGTTTTCTAATAGTTACCACCACACGGGACTTCTGGCAGACAGTTCCTAAGGTGGAGAGAAGAGTTTCTACTCTAGCTAAGCGTACCACTACCTCTGACGAGGACAGTTGTGCTTTTTAGATCCAATGGATAAAAAATGTTTATTCAACAGGGTTTTATCCTGCAGCCCCTTGCATACATTGCTTCTGTCACTGCTGCTGCGGCGTTCTGGGTTGAGTCTCTTGATGAGGCTTTACAGTTAAGCGACTCCATTGGATGAATATATTTGACAAGCTTATGCTAGCCAATTCCTTTGTTTTCTGATGCCTTGTTCATTTGACTAGACTAACGGGTAAGAATTCTGTTTTTTACTATACTGGCGCGCAGAGCGCTATGGCTTATATCATGGTCAGCTGTCGTGACTTTAATAAATAAGCTACTTAACTTCCCTTCAAGGGGCAGACCCTATTCGGGCCTGGTTTGAAGGAGATTATTGCTTATATCACTGGAGGAAAAGGTCATGCCCTTCCTCAGGATAGGTCCAAATCAAGGGCAAAAAAAAAAAAAAAAAAAAAAAAAAGGTTTAATTTTCGTGCCTTTTAAAAACTTCAGGGCAGGTGTGGCATCCTCTTCCTCTAAGGCAAAACAAGAGGGAATTTTTGCTCAGTCCAAGGCGGTCTGGAGACAATCGGACCTGGAACAAAGATAAGCAGGCCAAGGAGCCTGCTGCTGCCTCTAAGGCAGCATGAAGGAACGGACCCCTATCCGGTAACGGATCCTATAGGGGGCAGACTTTCATTCTTCGCCCAGGCGTGGGCAAGAGATGCCCAGGATCCCTAGGCATTGGAATTTATATCCCAGAGATATCTTCTGGATTTCAAAGATTCCCCCCCAAAAAAAGGGGAGATTTCGCCTTTCACAATTATCTGCAAACCAGATAAAGAAGGAGGCATTCTTAAATTGTGTACGAGATCCATCCAGTTCCAAGAGAGGAACAGGGACAGAGTTTTTACTCAAATCTGTTTGTGGTTCCCAAGGAGAGGGAACCTTCAGACCTATTTTGGATCTAAAGATCTTAAACAAATTCCTCAGAATTCCGTCATTTAAGATGGAAACTATTCGTACCATCTTAACTATGATCCAGGAGAGTCAATAGAGGACTACAATGGATTTGAAGGATGCTTATCCTCACATTGTGATGCATAAAGATCACCATCGTTTTTCAGGTTTGCCTTTCTAGACAGGCATTACCAGTTTGTAGCTCTTTCCTTTGGGATATCTACAGCCCCAAGAATCTTTATGGAGGTTCTGGGGTCGCTTTGGCGGTCGGGGCATAGAAGTGGCCCCTTATTTAGACGACATCCTGATACAGGCGTCAAACATCCAAATTGCCCAGTCTCATACGGACGTAGTACTGGCATTTCTGAGATCACATGGGTGGAAAGTGAACAAGGAAAGAGTTCTCTATCCCCAATCTCAAGGGTTTCCCTCCTAGGGACTCTGATAGATTCTGTAGAAATGAAAATTTACCTGACGGAGTCCAGGTTGTCAAAGTTTCTAAATTTCTGCCGTGTTTTTTTTTTTTTTTTTTTTTCATCCCATCCGCGCCCTTCGGTGGCTCAGTACATGAATGAAATCGGCTTAATGGTAGCGGCAAGGGACATAGTACCGTTTGCACGTCTACATTTCAGACTGCTGCAACTATGCATGCTCAGTCAGAGGAACGGGATTACACAGATTTGTCCCCCTGTTAAACCTGGACCAAGAGACCAGAGATTCTCTTCTCTGGTGACTATGTCGGGTCCATCTGTCCAAGGGTATGACCTTCCGCAGGTCAGATGGGACAATTGTTACAATAGATGCCAGCCTTTTAGGTTGGGATGCAATCTGGAACTCCCTGAAGGCTCAGGGATAGTGGACTTAGGAGGAGACCCTCCTTCTAATAAATATTCTGGAACTGGGAGTGATATTCCATGCTCTTCAGACTTGGCCTCAGTTAGCAACTCTGAGGTACATCATACTCAGTCGTCGACAATATACACGACTGTGGCTTACATCAGCCATCAAGGGGAAAAGAAGTTCCCTAGCGATGTTAGAAGTCTTACAATAATTCACTGGACAGAGACTCACTCTTGTCTATCAGCTATCCATATCCCAGGTGTTGAGAACTGGGAGGTGGATTTTCTAAGTCGTCAGACTTTTCTTCCGGGGGAGTGGGATTTCCTCCGGAGGTCAAGACCAAGCAGGAGAGGGCTTTGGTGTTTTTGACAGCGCCTGCGTAGCCACGCAGGACCTGGTATGCAGATCTGGTGGACATGTCATCCTTTCCATCACAGTCTCTGCTTCTGAGACAGGTCCCTCTACCTCAGGGTCCTTTCAACCATCTAAATAGAATCAATCTGAGATGGACTGCCTGGAGACTGAACGCTTGATGTTATCAAAGCATGGCTTCTCCGAGTCAGTCATTGATACCTTAATACAGACATGAAAGCCTGTCTCTAGGAAAATTGAACATAGATATGGTGTAAATATCTGATTGTTATGAATCCAAGGGTTACTCATGGAGTAAAGTCTGGATTCCCAGGATATTATCTTTTCTCCAAGATGTTTTTGAGAAAAGGGTTGTCAGCTAATTCCTTAAAAGGGGACAGATTTTTACTCTGTCTATTTTTTTGCACAAGCGTCTGGCAGGTATTCTAGACGTTCAGGCATTTGGTCAGGCTTTGGTTAGATCCAAGCCTGTGTTTAAAACTGTTGCTCCGCCATGGAGCTTAAACCTGATTCTTAAGGTTCTTCAAGAAGTTCCGTTTGAACCTTTTTTGTTCCATAGATATCAATCTTTATCTTGGAAAGTTCCTTTTGGGTAGCTAATTCCTCGACTCGTAGAGTCTCCAAGTTATCTGTGTTACAATGTGATTCTCCTTATCTGGTCCTTCGTACGGATAAGGTAGTCCTGCGTACCAACCTGGGTTTTTTCCTAAGGTGGTATCTAACAAGTACATCACTCAAGAGATAGTTGTTCCATGCTTGTATCCTAATCCTTCCTCAAAGAAGGAACGTCTATTACACAATATTGGACGTGGTTTGTGCTTTAAAGTTTTACTTACAAGCTACTACAGTTTTCATCAAACGTTCACCTTGTTTGTTGTCTATTCTGGACAGAGGAGAGGTCAAAAGACTTCAGCAGCCTCTCTGTCTTTTTGGTTAAAAGGCATAATTCATTTAGCTTATGAGACTGCTGGACAGCAGCCTCCTGAAGGGATTACAGCTCATTCTACTAGAGCTGTGGTTTTCACTTGGGCCTTTTTTAAATGTGGCTTCTGTTGAACAGATTTACAAGACGGAGTCTTGGTCTGCGCTTCATACTTTTCAAATTTAACAAATTTGATACCTTGCTTCTTCGGAGGCTATTTTTGTGAGAAAGGGTTTTTTACAGGCAGTGGTAACTTCCGTTTAAGTACCTGCCTTGTCCCTCCCATCAGCCGTGTACTTTAGCTTTGGTATTGGTATTCCATAAGTAATGAATGATCCGTGGACTGGATACACTTAACAAGAGAAAACATAATTTATGCTTACCTGATAAATTTATTTCTCTTGTAGTGTATCCAGTCCACGGCCCGCCCTGTCACTTTAAGGCAGGTAATTTTTTCATTTGAACTACAGTCACCACTGCACCCTATGGTTTTTCCTTTCTCTGCATGTTTTCGGTCGAATGACTGAATATGGCAGTTAGGGGAGGAGCTATATAGCAGCTTTGCTGTGGGTGGACTCTTGCAGCTTCCTGTTGGGAAGGAGAATATATTCCATAAGTAATGGATGATCCGTGGACTGGATACACTACAAGAGAAATAAATTTATCAGGTAAGCATAAATTATGTTTTTCTTTTATTATCAACATTGCTCCATTCTCTTTTTATCTTTTGTTTAAAAGCATACCTAGGTAGGCTTATTGATATCAGCACAGATATGCCTATTGTCATTGGCTCACTTGATGTGTTCTGCTAACTCCCAGTAATGCACTGCTACTCCTTAAACAAAGGATATCAAGTGAATGAAGCAAATGTGATTATAAAAGTAAATAGAAAAGTTGTTTAACCAATTAAGAACAAGGATAGAGTTTGCTCAAAAGTTCAATGACGGAATAATTACATCATTGGTCATTAAGGGGTTAAATTGTATTTTCTATAGAATCATGAAAACAATATGTCCATTTTAACCAATACCACAGTATTCTACTGTATGCAAATAAAACTACAAAACACCCCAACACCGTAGATAAATTCCATTGTATTATTTATGAGTTTTCTTTCTTTAGTTCACGAGTCATTTCAACCCAGACCTTTAACTGTATACATTTTCATTTAATGATACCTGTCCAAATGATCACAAACCAATAAATCAACCATACCAATTTATTTTAAACCTTCCTTAGCTAGGTCGATTTGAAATTAATGAGCACTAATACTTGTACTTGACACCCAATGAGCACTAATACAACTGTATTGCTGTTTTCTGTTAGATCATTGTGTATTCACTACTGATTGTGCACCGGATCTCCTGCTCTTGGTCCTGCATTGCTGTTTTCTGTAAGATCATTGTGTATTCACTACTCATTATGCACCGGCTCTCCAGCTCTTGGTCCTGTATTACTGTTTTCTGATAGATCATTGTGTATTCACTACTCATTGTGCACCGGCTCTCCTGCTCTTGGTCCTGTATTACTGTTTTCTGTTAGATCATTGTGTATTCACTACTGATTGTGCACCGGATATCCTGCTCTTGGTCCTGTATTGCTGTTTTCTTGTTAGATCATTGTGTATTCACTACTGATTGTGCACCGGATCTCCTGCTCTTGGTCCTGTATTAATGTTTTCTGTTAGATCATTGTGTATTCACTACTGATTGTGCACCGGATCTCCTGCTCTTGGTCCTGTATTGCTGTTTTCTGTTAGATCATTGTGTATTCACTACTGATTGTGCACCGGATCTCCTGCTCTTGGTCCTGTATTACTGTTTTCTGTTAGATCATTGTATATTCACTACTCATTGTGCACCGGGTCTCCTGCTCTTGGTCCTGTATTACTGTTTTCTGTTAGATCATTGTGTATTCACTACTGATTGTGCACCGGCTCTCCTGCTCTTGGTCCTGTATTGCTGTTTTCTGATAGATCCTTGTGTATTCACTACTGATTGTGCACCGGCCCTCCTGATCTTGGTCCTGTATTGCTGTTTTCTGATAGATCCTTGTGTATTCACTACTCATTGTGCACCGGCCCTCCTGCTCTTGGTCCTGTATTGCTGTTTTCTGTTAGATCATTGTGTATTCACTAGTGATTATGCACCGGCTCTCCTGCTCTTGGTCCTGTATTACTGTTTTCTGTTAGATCATTGTGTATTCACTACTGATTGTGCACTGGCTCTCCTGCTCTTGGTCCTGTATTACTGTTTTCTGTTAGATCATTGTGTATTCACTACTGATTGTGCACTGGCTCCCCTGCTCTTGGTCCTGTATTACTGTTTTCTGTTAGATCATTGTGTATTCATTACTCATTGTGCACCGACTCTCCTGCTCTTCGTCCTGTATTACTGTTTTCTGTTAGATCATTGTGTATTCACTACTGATTGTTCACCTGCTCTCCTGCTCTTGGTCCTGTATTACTGTTTTCTGTTAGATCATTGTGTATTCACTACTGATTGTGCACTGGTTCTCCTGCTCTTGGTCCTGTATTACTGTTTTTTTGTTAGATCATTGTGTATTCACTACCGATTAAGCGCTGACTATCCTGCTCTTGATCCTGTATTACTGTTTTCTGTTAGATCACTGTTTATTCACTAATGATTGTGCACCGGCTCTCCTGCTCTTGGTTCTGTATTACTGTTTTCTCTTAGATCATTGTGTATTCACTATTGATTGTGCACCGGCTCTCCTGCTCTTGGTCATGTATTGCTGTTTTTTGTTAGATTATTGTGTATTCACTACTGATTGTGCACCGGCTCTCCTGCTCTTGGTCCTGTATTACTGTTTTCTGTTAGATCATTGTGTATTCACTACTGATTGTGCACTGGCTCTCCTGCTCTTGGTCCTGTATTACTGTTTTCTGTTAGATCATTGTGTATTCACTACTTATTGTGCACTGGCTCTCCTGCTCTTGGTCATGTATTACTGTTTTCTGATAGATCATTGTGTATTCACTACTTATTGTGCACAGGCTCTCCTGCTCTTGGTCCTGTATTACTGTTTTCTTTAGATCATTGTGTATTCACTACTTATTGTGCACCGACTCTCCTGCTATTGGTTCTGTATTACTGTTTTCTGTTGCGCTGGCTTTCCTGCTCTTGATCCTGTATTACTGTTTTCTATTAGATCACTGTGTATTTACTACTCATTGTGCACTGGCTCTCACGCTCCTGGTCCTGTATTGCTGTTTTCTGTTAGATCATTGTGTATTCACTACTCGTGCACCAGCTCTTCTGCTCTTGGTCCTGTATTGCTGTTTTCTGATAGATCACTGTGTATTCACTACTCATTGTGCGCCGGCTCTCCTGCTCTTTGTCCTGTATTGCTGTTTTCTGATAGATCACTGTGTATTCACTACTCATAGAGGTCTCCTGCTCTTGGTCCTGCATTGCTGTTTTCTGTTAGATCATTGTGTATTCACTACTTATTGTGCACCGGCTCTCCTGCTCTTGGTCCTATATTACTGTTTTCTGTTAGATCATTGTGTTTTAACTAATGATTGTGCCCCGGCTCTCCTGCTCTTGGTCCTGTATTACTGTTTTCTGTTAGATTATTGTGTATCCACTACTCATTGTGCATCGGCTCTCCTGCTCTTGGTCCTGTATTACTGTTTTCTGTTAGATCATTGTGTATTCACTACTGATTGTGCACCGGCTCTCCTGCTCTTGGTCCTGTATTACTGTTTTCTGTTAGATCATTGTGTATTCACTACTTATTGTGCACAGGCTCTCCTGCTCTTGGTCCTGTATTACTGTTTTCTGTTAGATCATTGTGTATTCACTACTTATTGTGCACAGGCTCTCCTGCTCTTGGTCCTGTATTACTGTTTTCTGTTAGATCATTGTGTATTCACTACTGATTGTGCACTGGCTCTCTTGCTCTTGGTCCTGTATTACTGTTTTCTGTTAGATCATTGTGTATTCACTACTTATTGTGCACTGGCTCTCCTGCTCTTGGTCATGTATTACTGTTTTCTGATAGATCATTGTGTATTCACTACTTATTGTGCACAGGCTCTCCTGCTCTTGGTCCTGTATTACTGTTTTCTGTTAGATCATTGTGTATTCACTACTTATTGTGCACCGACTCTCCTGCTATTGGTTCTGTATTACTGTTTTCTGTTGCGCTGGCTTTCCTGCTCTTGATCCTGTATTACTGTTTTCTATTAGATCACTGTGTATTTACTACTCATTGTGCACTGGCTCTCACGCTCCTGGTCCTGTATTGCTGTTTTCTGTTAGATCATTGTGTATTCACTACTCGTGCACCAGCTCTTCTGCTCTTGGTCCTGTATTGCTGTTTTCTGTTAGATCACTGTGTATTCACTACTCATTGTGCGCCGGCTCTCCTGCTCTTGGTCCTGTATTGCTGTTTTCTGATAGATCACTGTGTATTCACTACTCATAGAGGTCTCCTGCTCTTGGTCCTGCATTGCTGTTTTCTGTTAGATCATTGTGTATTCACTACTTATTGTGCACCGGCTCTCCTGCTCTTGGTCCTATATTACTGTTTTCTGTTAGATCATTGTGTTTTAACTAATGATTGTGCCCCGGCTCTCCTGCTCTTGGTCCTGTATTACTGTTTTCTGTTAGATTATTGTGTATCCACTACTCATTGTGCATCGGCTCTCCTGCTCTTGGTCCTGTATTACTGTTTTCTGTTAGATCATTGTGTATTCACTACTGATTGTGCACCGGCTCTCCTGCTCTTAGTCATGTATTACTGTTTCTGATAGATCATTGTGTATTCACTACTTATTGTGCACAGGCTCTCCTGCTCTTGGTCCTGTATTACTGTTTTCTGTTAGTTCATTGTGTATTCACTACTTATTGTGCACAGGCTCTCCTGCTCTTGGTCCTGTATTACTGTTTTCTGTTAGATCATTGTGTATTCACTACTCGTGCACCAGCTCTTTTGCTCTTGGTCCTGTATTGCTGTTTTCTGTTAGATCATTGTGTATTCACTACTCGTGCACCAGCTCTTCTGCTCTTGGTCCTGTATTACTGTTTTCTATTAGATCATTGTGTATTCACTAATGATTGTGCCCCGGCTCTCCTGCTCTTGGTTCTGTATTACTGTTTTCTGTTAGATCATTGTGTATTCACTACTGATTGTGTGCCAGCTCTCCTGCTCTTGGTCGGTCCTGTTTTACTGTTTTCTGTTAGATCATTGTGTATTTACTACTGATGGTTCTGTATTACTGTTTTCTGTAAGATCATTGTGTATTCACTACTGATTGTGCACCAGCTCTCCTGCTCTTGGTCCTGTATTGCTGTTTTCTGTTAGTTTATTTTGGATGCTTTACAGATTGTGCACTGGGTCTTCTGCTCTTGGTCCTGTATTACTGTTTTCTGTAAGATCATTGTGTATTCACTATTTATTGTGCACCGGCTCTTCTGCTCTTGGTCCTGAATTATTTTTTCCTGTTAGATCATTGTGTATTCACTACTGATTGTGCCGGCTCTCCTGCTCTTGGTCCTGTATTGCTGTTTTCTGTTAGATCACTGTGTATTAACTAATGATTTTGCACCGGCTCTTCTGCTCTTGGTCCTGTATTGCTGTTTTCTGGTAGATCATTGTGTATTCACTACTTATTGTGCACCGGCTCTCCTGCTCTTGGTCCTTTATTGCTGTTTTCTGTTAGATTATTGTGTATTCACTACTGATTGTGCGCCGGCTCTCCTGCTCTTGGTCCTGTATTACTGTTTTCTGTTAGATTATTGTGTATTCACTACTGATTGTGCACCGGCTCTCCTGCTCTTGGTCCTGTATTACTGTTTTCTGTTAGATCATTGTGTATTAACTAATGATTGTGCACGGCTCTCCTGCTCTTGGTTCTGTATTACTGTTTTCTGTTAGATCATTGTGTATTCACTACTGATTGTGCGCCGGCTCTCCTGCTCTTGGTCCTGTATTACTGTTTTCTGTTAGATCATTGTGTATTCACTACTCATTGTACACTGACTCTCCTGCTCTTGGTCCTGTATTACTTTTTTCTGTTGCACCGGCTCTCCTGCTCTTGATCCTGTATTACTGTTTTCTGTTAGATTATTGTGTATTCACTACTCATTGTGCACTGACTCTCCTGCTCTTGGTCCTGTATTACTGTTTTCTGTTAGATCATTGTGTATTCAGTACTCATTGTACACTGACTCGCTGCTCTTGGTCCTGTATTACTGTTTTCTGTTAGATCATTGTGTATTCACTACTTATTGTGCACTGACTTTCCTGCTCTAGGTCCTGTATTACTGTTTTCTGTTTGATCATTGTGTATTCACTACTCATTGTGCACTGACTCTCCTGCTCTTGGTCCTGTATTACTGTTTTCTGTTGCGCCGGCTCTCCCGCTCCTGGTCCTGTATTGCTGATTTCTGTTAGATCATTGTGTATTCACTACTCGTGCACCAGCTCTTCTGCTCTTGGTCCTGTATTGCTGTTTTCTGATAGATCATTGTGTATTCACTACTCATTGTGCGCCGGCTCTTTGTCCTGTATTTCTGTTTTCTGATAGATCACTGTGTATTCACTACTCATTGTGCACCGGCTCTCCTGCTCTTGGTTCTGTATTACTGTTTTCTGTTAGATCATTGTGTATTCACTACTGGTTGTGTGCCAGCTCTCCTGCTCTTGGTCCTGTTTTACTGTTTTCTGTTAGATCATTGTGTATTTACTTTTGATTGTGTGCCGGCTCTCCTGCTCTTGGTTCTGTATTACTGTTTTCTGTTTGATCATTGTGTATTCACTACTCATTGTGCAACGGCTCTCCTGCTCTTTGTCCTGTATTGCTGTTTTCTGTTAGATTATTGTGTATTCACTAGTGATTGTGCACCGGCTCTCCTGCTCTTGGTCCTGTATTGCCGTTTTCTGTTAGATCACTGTGTATTTACTACTGATTGTGCACCGGCTCTCCTGCTCTTGGTCCTGTATTACTGTTTTCTGTAAGATCATTGTGTATTCACTACTGATTGTGCACCGACTCTCCTGCTCTTGGTTCTGTATTACTGTTTTCTGTTGGATTATTGTGTATTTACAACTGATTGTGCACTGGCTCTCCTGCTCTTGGTCCTGTATTACTGTTTTCTGTTAGATCATTGTGTATTCACTATTGATTGTGCACTGGCTCTCCTGCTCTTTGTTCTGTATTACTCTTTACTGTTAGATCATGTGTATTCACAACTGATTGTGTCTGGCTCTCCTGCTCTTGGTCCTGTATTACTGTTTTCTGTTAGATCATTGTGTATTCACTAATGATTGTGCACTGGCTCTCCTGCTCTTTGTTCTGTATTACTGTTTTCTGTAAGATCATTGTGTATTTACTACTGATTGTGTGCCGCCTCTCCTTCTTTTGGTCCTGTATTACTGTTTTCTGTTTATTTTATTTTTTATTTAGTTTATTTTGGATGCTTTACAGATTGTGCACTGGGTCTTCTGCTCTTGGTCCTGTATTACTGTTATCTGTTAGATCATTGTGTATTCACTACTCATTGTGCACCGGCTCTCCTGCTCTTGGTTCTGTATTACTGTTTTCTGTTAGATCATTGTGTATTCACTACTGATTGTGCACCGGCTCTCCTGCTCTTGGTTCTGTATTACTGTTTTCTGTTAGATTATTGTGTATTTACTACTGATTGTGCACCGGCTCTCCTGCTCTTAGTTCTGTACTACTGTTTTCAGTTAGATCATTGTTTATTCACTACTGATTGTGTGCCAGCTCTCCTGCTCTTGGTCCTGTTTTACTGTTTTCTGTTAGATCATTGTGTATTTACTACTGATGGTTCTGTATTACTGTTTTCTGTAAGATCATTGTGTATTTACTACTGATTGTGTGCCAGCTCTCCTTCTTTTGGTGCTGTATTGCTGTTTTCTGTTAGTTTATTTTGGATGCTTTACAGATTGTGCACTGGGTCTTTTGCTCTTGGTCCTGTATTACTGTTTTCTGTTAGATCATTGTGTATTCACTACTGATTGTGCACCGGCTCTCCTGCTCTTGGTCCTGTATTTCTGTTTTCTGTTAGTTTATTTTGGATGCTTTACAGATTGTGCACTGGGTCTTTTGCTCTTGGTCCTGTATTACTGTTTTCTGTTAGATCATTGTGTATTCACTACTGATTGTGCACCAGCTCTCCTGCTCTTGGTCCTGTATTGCTGTTTTCTGTTAGTTTATTTTGGATGCTTTACAGATTGTGCACTGGGTCTTCTGCTCTTGGTCCTGTATTACTGTTTTCTGTAAGATCATTGTGTATTCACTATTTATTGTGCACCGGCTCTCCTGCTCTTGGTCCTGTATTATTGTTTTCTGTAAGATCATTGTGTATTCACTATTTATTGTGCACCGGCTCTCCTGCTCTTGGTCCTGTATTGCTTTTTTCTGTTAGATCACTGTGTATTAACTAAAGATTTTGCACCGGCTCTTCTGCTCTTGGTCCTGTATTGCTGTTTTCTGGTAGATCATTGTGTATTCACTACTTATTGTGCACCGGCTCTCCTGCTCTTGGTCCTTTATTGCTGTTTTCTGTTAGATTATTGTGTATTCACTACTGATTGTGCGCCGGCTCTCCTACTCTTGGTCCTGTATTACTGTTTTCTGTTAGATTATTGTGTATTCACTACTGATTGTGCGCCGGCTCTCCTGCTCTTGGTCCTGTATTACTGTTTTCTGTTAGATCATTGTGTATTCACTAATGATTGTGCACCGGCTCTCCTGCTCTTGGTCCTGTATTACTGTTTTCTGTTAGATCACTGTGTATTAACTAATGATTGTGCACCGGCTCTCCTGCTCTTGGTTCTGTATTACTGTTTTCTGTTAGATCATTGTGTATTTACTACTGATTGTGTGCCGGCTCTCCTGCTCTTGGTCCTGTATTACTGTTTTCTGTTAGATCATTGTGTATTCACTACTCATTGTACACTGACTCTCCTGCTCTTGGTCCTGTATTACTTTTTTCTGTTGCGCCGGCTCTCCTGCTCTTGATCCTGTATTACTGTTTTCTGTTAGATCATTGTGTATTCACTACTCATTGTGCACTGACTCTCCTGCTCTTGGTCCTGTATTACTGTTTTCTGTTAGATCATTGTGTATTCACTACTCATTGTGCACTGACTCTCCTGCTCTTGGTCCTGTATTACTGTTTTCTGTTGCGCCGGCTCTCCCGCTCCTTGTCCTGTATTGCTGATTTCTGTTAGATCATTGTGTATTCACTACTCGTGCACCAGCTCTTCTGCTCTTGGTCCTGTATTGCTGTTTTCTGATAGATCATTGTGTATTCACTACTCATTGTGCGCCAGCTCTCCTGCTCTTGGTCCTGTATTGCCGTTTTCTGTTAGATCATTGTGTATTTACTACTGATTGTGCACCAGCTCTCCTGCTCTTGGTCCTGTATTACTGTTTTCTGTTAGATCACTGTGTATTCACTACTGATTGTGCACTGACTTTCCTGCTCTTGGTCCTGTATTTCTGTTTTCTGTTAGATTATTGTGTATGCACCACTCAATGTGCACCAGCTCTCCTGCTCTTGGTCCTGAATTATTTTTTCCTGTTAGATCATTGTGTATTCACTACTCATTGTGCACCGTCCTCCTGCTGTTTGTCCTGTATTGCTGTTTTCTGTTAGATCACTGTGTATTAATTAATGATTGTGCACCGGCTCTCCTGCTCTTGGTCCTGTATTACTGTTTTCTGTTAGATTATTGTGTATTCACTACTGATTGTGCATCGGCTCTCCTGCTCTTGGTCCTGTATTACTGTTTTCTGTTAGATCATTGTGTATTCACTACTGATTGTGCACCGACTCTCCTGCTCTTGGTCCTGTATTACTGTTTTCTGTTAGATCATTGTGTATTCACTACTCATTGTGCACCGGCTCTCCTTCTCTTGGTTCTGTATTACTGTTTTCTGTAAGATCATTGTGTATTTACTACTGATTGTGCACCGGCCCTCCTGATCTTGGTCCTGTATTGCCGTTTTCTATTAGATCACTGTGTATTTACTACTGATTGTGCACCGGCTCTCCTGCTCTTGGTCCTGTATTGCCGTTTTCTATTAGATCACTGTGTATTTACTACTGATTGTGCACCGGCTCTCCTGCTCTTGGTCCTGTATTGCCATTTTCTATTAGATCACTGTGTATTTACTACTGATTGTTCACCGGCTCTCCTGCTCTTGGTGCTGTATTACTGTTTTCTGTAAGATCATTGTGTATTCACTACTGATTGTGCACCGACTCTCCTGCTCTTGGTTCTGTATTACTGTTTTCTGTTGGATTATTGTGTATTTACTACTGATTGTGCACTGGCTCTCCTGCTCTTGGTCCTGTATTACTGTTTTCTGTTAGATCATTGTGTATTCACTATTGATTGTGCACTGGCTCTCCTGCTCTTGGTTCTGTATTACTCTTTCCTGTTAGATCATTGTGTATTCACTACTGATTGTGTGCTGGCTCTCCTACTCTTGGTCCTGTATTACTGTTTTCTGATAGATCATTGTGTATTCACTAATGATTGTGCACTGGCTCTCCTGCTCTTGGTTCTGTATTACTGTTTTCTGTAAGATCATTGTGTATTTACTACTGATTGTGTGCCGCCTACTCTCTTTTGGTCCTGTATTACTGTTTTCTGTTTATTTTATTTTTTATTTAGTTTATTTTGGATGCTTTACAGATTGTGCACTGGGTCTTCTGCTCTTGGTCCTGTATTACTGTTTTCTGTTAGATCATTGTGTATTCACTACTGATTGTGTGCCGGCTCTCCTGCTCTTGGTCCTGTATTACTGTTTTCTGTAAGATCATTGTGTATTTACTACTGATTGTGTGCCGGCTCTCCTTCTTTTGGTCCTGTATTG
>NW_026511467.1:0-16000 GCF_027579735.1 Bombina bombina
TCTCTCTGGTTGAGAAGTTTGATTCATTTTGCTTATGAGACTGCTGGACAGCAGCCTCCTGAAAGAATTATGGCTCATTCCACTAGGGCTGTCTCCTCTTCTTGGGCTTTCAAAAATGAAGGTTTTGTGGAACAGATTTGCAAGGCGGCTACATGGTTCTCTCTCCATACTTTTTCAAAATTCTACAAATTTGATACATTTGCCTCGGCTGAGGCCTCTTTTGGGAGAAAGGTTCTTCAAGCGGTGGTGCCTCCTCTTTAGGTCCTCCTGCCTTTTTCTTTCTCCCTGTTCATTCCGTGTCCTCTAGCTTGGGTATTGGTTCCCACTAGCAATTGGAATGATGTCATAGACTCTCCATGCCATAGGAAAGAAAACAAAATTTATGCTTACCTGATAAATTTATTTATTTCCGGGCATAGAGAGTCCACAACCTCTTTTTAATATAATTCTGCAGTTTTTTTGAGTAAACCTCAGGCACCTTTACACCCTTATGTTTCTTCTTTTTCTATTTTCCTTTGGCTGAATGACTGGGGATTATGGGTAAGGGAAGTTGCACTAAACAGCTTTGCTGGGGTGCTCTTGGCCTCCTCCTGCTGGCCAGGAGTTGAATATTCCACTAGTAATTGGAATGATGTTGTGGACTCTCCATGCCCGGAAAGAAATTTATCAGGTAAGCATACATTTTGTTTCTTACTGTTACTGCTGCATAATATAGAAAGGGTGCAGGAGGCTATTTGCAGTTTAATCTAAATTAAGACTTTAAGATGACTAAGGTGTAGACTGTTCCTTTAATTACCAGGGGTGGTTTGCACATTAAAAAAAAGTGTTAAGAGAAATTAGGAAAAATGTAGGGCATTTAATTGGTTCAAAGAATATAGTACAGGTTCCTCATTCCATAAATATAAGGAATGTAACAAAGCATGCAAAAAAGAAATCAAATTAGCCAAAAACTGAAAATGAATGGTTAATTGCAAAGGATTCTAAGTCAAACCCTTAAAGATTTTTTAAGTTACATAAATAGCAAATAATCTAAGAAGGAAATATAGGTACATTAAAATGTGTGATGGATAGCATGATTAACAGTGGACCTGGGAGAAGTATGAGGTACTAAACTAGTTATTTTCTTCAGGATACACAAGGAGAGGAACCAATGGGAGAATAGTTTGAAACAAACTAGAACATACAAGCCCCATACATTATCTGGATTTTCTATAAAGGATATCAGGAAAAAAATGGATAATATTAAGGTAAATAAACCTCCAAGCCCAGATGGAACACACCCAAAGGTTTTTACAGGAATTTATCACTGTTATAGACAACCTTTACTCTTAATTTTTCAAGATTTATAATCCTCAGGCATAGTACCCCAGGATTACTAAAAATTCTTAAATGTGAAGCAGGGCTGATACAGGAGGCTATAGACCAGTTAGTCAGACATCAATAGTGGGGAAGATACTTGAAGGGATCATAAGGGATTATATTGATAAGTATATTAGTGAAAACAGGATTATAAATTAAAATCAGCATGGCTTTATGAGAAATAGATCATGTGAAACTAATCTAATTAGATTCTACAAGGAAATAAAAATATAGATAAAGGGGAATCAGTTGATGTGAAATACTTGGATTTTTCAAAAGGTGACCGTGTTTGATACAGTGACACATGAGATTAATGTACAAAATTGAGGGAATGGGAATAGCTAAAAATGTTTGCTCAGGATAAATAACTGGATAAAAGACAGGGAGCAATAAATAATAGTAAACGGATCATACTCAGATGGGACAAAGGTAATCAGTGGAGTCCCCCAGGGTTCTGTACAGGGCCCTGTTTGTTTTAATATTTCTATTAATGACTTGGAGCAAGGATTAAATAGCAACATCTCTATTTTCGCAGATGAAACAAAGTTGTGTAAGGTCATTAGGTCAGTGCAGGATACAATTGTTTTACAAGGGGATCTACAAAATGGACAGGTAAAAGGAAATAAAAATAAGCAGGCAACCCTTTATTTTAATGGGACTAGACTTAGCAAAACAGAGGCGGAAAGGGAACTGGGAGTACTTATAGATAAGTTAAAGATGGGTGCACAAATAGTTCAGAGAAGGGCGACAAAACTATTAAGGGGAATGGATAATTTAAGCTATGGGGAGCAGTTGGTCAAACTGGGTCTGTTTTCTCTAGAAAAAACGTGCTTGAGAGGTGACATGATTACTTTATATAATAAATAATACATTCAAGGCCCATATACAGAGATTAATTAAGCTCTATTTATTCCTAGAAAATTGTTTGTAACAAGAGGTCACAATTTAAGGCTGGAGATTTACTGTAAAATAGTAAATGCTTTCATACATTTAAAAATAGTTTAGATACAATACTGGCTAGAAACAGAATTCAGTGATATGACTGCCTATGTTAAATGGGTCACCTTTTTTGATGGGATTAATTTACCTCAACTAGAGCTTTTATTGTAAATATATTAAGATTTGTATAGGTTGAACTCAATAGACTGTCTTTATTTCAACCTCACCTACTATGTTATGTTACATTTAAACAGAAATAGAGCCTTGTTTTTATTTACCTATCAAAACTATATTTATTTTTTTCGTAGACAACCCAAGGTATTTGATCTAGGCCCATTTTGCTATATTTCATGCCACCGCTTCAAAGTGTGTTAACTGAAAGGAATTCTGGTCAAAAATTAAAACTCCAAAAACAACCAGTGAAATATTACAAAAAAAAGAAATAAACCTAATTCTGAGGAAGAGATTATACAAGCAATTTAAAACGCAGCAGGGAAGACACCAGGCCCAGATTTGTTACCCAACAAATATTATAAACTAAAATTATTACCCCATATTTAAAGAATTTGTTTTACTTTTATTTTATTGAAGGGAAGGATATGTCTTGTAATTTTACATCATCTTGGCCAACTTTAATATTAAAGCAGAACAAAGATCCAGATAAATTAGATTCATACAGACCAATCTCTATACTGAATTCAGACTATAAGATCTTAACAAATATTATCTCAAGAAGAATGCAGTCCTCCCTTGGGGAAATAATCCATAAGGACCAAACAGGTTTTATGCAGAATAGAACTCATCTTTAAATATTAGAAAAGTCCTGATGATCTTAGATTATTTTAAGAATAGAGAAATTAGGAAGTCACAGGCAGACAGAGTGTGATGGTGTGGCGATTTCATTAGATTCTGAAAAAGCTTTCAATTTGATCCATTGGGAACATCTTTTTCACTCTTTACAACAATTTGGGTTTTCTGACAATATACTTATAAGTAAAATCTATAACAAACCAACTACTGCCATCATTATAAATATATAATAAAATTGCCCCCTCTCTCCACTGTTATTCTATGTGGCAATATAATCTTTGGCAATAGCAATTAGAGAAGTAATAGATGGAATCAGAATAGGAAAGACAGAATCGAAAATGGCACTCTATGCAGAGGATTTAGTGATATTCATGAGGGATACGAATAAAAATATTCCCTGCTTGATAAATATCATTAATGTATTTAGCTCTTTCTCTGGATGTAAAGTAAATACTTCATAATCTGAGATGCTTTGGATTGTTAGGAAGGCAAAAATATACAGTTTAAAGAGGTATCTGATTCCTTTAGATATCTGGGTATTAGTTAATTTGTACTATTCATCTGAAACTCTATCTTACCCATTTTATCTAAGGCTAAAGAGGATTTTAGAAAATAGGAGACATTTCCCTTGTCATTATCTGGCAGAATTAGTCAAATAAAAATAATCTCCCTCCCTAAAATTTTATATATAATCCAAAATATACATATCCTATTAAAAAGAAAAGATATAAAATCTTTCTATGCAGCAGTTGTAAAATTTATGTGGCAGAATAAGAAACCAAGAATAGCGTATAGAAAACTTTTTTTTATCAAAACAAAATGGTGGCCTCTTACGCCCAGATTTTGGAACTATATAATTTAGTAGGCTTTAGCAAAATAACAATAGAATGGGCTCAGCGGTAACCCTTATTATACAGATATTGAATTAGATGAAAGTTTGGCCTATCCATATTTTTTTACATATAAAAGTTGAAAAACTCGCCAAAGAAATAAAGTGGTTAAAAACTCCAATATGGGCATGGCAAACAATCTGTAAGAAACTGGGCCTTAAAGGGACACTAAACCAAAAGATTTTCTTTAATGATTTTTTAATAAAAATATCAAGAGAACAAAGAAAAATTAATAATAGGAGTAAATTAGAAAGTTGCTTAAAATTTCATGCTCTATCTAAATCATGAAAGAAAAAATGTGGGTTTAGTATCCCTTTAAGCACGCAATGTCAAATTATTTAACAATCGGGGGAAACAGAATTTCCAGGATTGTTTGCAAGGGTATTTAGCATTTGGAAGAGCAAGGGGTTAGGTTTCATATATTAGTTCCTTGATAAAGAGGGTCATACCATGAAAACATTTGAAAATTAGTTTGGATTATATAATTAAGCTTTTTATGCATATCTACAAGTAAAACACTACACAAAGGAGTTAATATCCAAATATGGTCTTGATTGGAACTGGGAGGTTTTAGAAAAAGGGTTATATTCCATTTCACCATGGTATAAAATAGTACTAGTCCTAAATGGTCACCTCATATTAGGGATAAGCGAATAGATAGTGAATGTATTAAAAAGTCTATTATACCATTAAAAAAACAACACCTGGAGGGAGTCAAATTCAAGGTGTCAGGGTACCTGTGAATAGCATTAAATAAACTACATATGTATCAAATAAATTTTGATATTTCAGGTCAGCTGTCTCCCCTGACATGAGTTGTATGGACTGTAGCCATAACAGACCAACCCCCCTTCTTCTTGGTTACAAAGGAGAGAACAAAGGAAATAGACCTTTGTATAGATAAGACCGATGGGCCACTTAAAAGTAAATATTAGCATTATGGAGCCCTCAGATGTATATGCCCATATATGGGTTTCCTGCCTAAGATGGGTAATAAAACTTACAGGCCTCCCGTAAAGAACAGACTGTCCGTCTGTAAGAATAGTGGAATATACAAACATTCTCAAAAGATGTGGCTCATATCATCTAAGTGTAAATTGTCCCCTGCGGAGTTTCCCATACGCAGCTGGCATTTTAAGTCTCTGTATGACATGGGAAACTGAATCTCATATAAAGGAATTGTGCCCAATCTTCATGATAATTTAAGATACACAGATCATATTAAAAACACACATATATATATATATATATATATATATATATATATATATATATATATATATATATATATAGTCCATGTAGAAAACAAGGTAACAGCACCACAGCACACAGTCTTCTTTTACAAGGTGAAAAATCTTTATTTGAGGTTTAGCAACCAGTAAAAAAGCGACGTTTCGGACCTACATAGTCCTTAATCATGCATAAGTTAAAATCAAACAAACAGACTTTAAAAAGGGTATCTGGACCAATCATGCTTCAATTCTCAGTGTTAATTGGTTTAACCCATACCTATCCAGGTTTGTAAATTTCAACAACACAGTGACCTCTAGTGGTACCAGAATATATTCCATCATTTAAAACCATTATAAAAACAAATACAAATCATAATCTCTATTCAGACCATATGGATGTAATGTGTTCAGACGTTTAATCCACCATACTTCTTTCTGTTTTAGTTTTAGTTCCCTATTACCCCCTCTTCTATGATGGGGGATATGGTCAATCACTTGAAAGCGAAGCTGGCTTACTGTATGGCCCATATTTGTAAAATGTGCTGATACTGGAAGTGACATATCTTTTGATTTAATGGATGCTTTATGTTGACTAAACCTATCCCTGGCGGCTTGGGTGGTCTCGCCAATGTAACAAAGGCCACATGGGCATTTAAGTAGGTAGATTGCATAGTTAGTTTGGCATGTATATAACCCATTGATTGTATATTGCTTTCTTTTGTCATTTTGTGCTAAGAATTTCCCTTTAATAACTGAATTACATTGAGCACAGTGTAAGCAGGGGTAACAGCCTTTATTAGGGGTAGTTAAGTAATTTACATCAGACATTTTAGTTGTACCTATGTCAGCTTTTACTATGTGATCCCTAAGATTTTTTACCCTTCTATATGATGGCATAGGAGGGAGTTTAAATGATTCTATCTCTGGATTATATTTTGACAAAAGGTGCCAGTGTTTTCTTACTATTCTAAAGATGTCATTGCTCTTGTCACTGTATTCCATTGAAAGCACTAATCTATCTGTTCCTTTCTCTGTTGGTTTTTTATCATGTATTCTATCCAAATCCTGAATGTTTTTAGCGATATTTTCTTTTGGATATCCTCTTTGGATAAATTTATTGCCCATAGACACTAGTCTTTCTGGCAATACTTTTTGATCTCTAACTATTCTTTTAGTACGCAAAAGTTGACTCCTGGGTATGGATTTAAAAACAGTATCAGGATGGAAACTTTCATATCGCAGCAGAGTATTTCTATCTGTGGGTTTTACATATAGATCTGTACTTAATGTATTTCCATGTCGATATACAGTGGTATTCAGAAAGTTAATCTTTTGGATAGAGTAAGTAAGGGTAAATCTTAGGCCTGTCATGGAGGCATTGATATCCTCAACAAACTGTATCAGGGACTCCAATGAGCCCCCCCCATATGCCAAAAATATCATCTATATACCTTAGCCACAGCTTACAATGGCTGATGAATGGCTGATTAGTGTAGACAAATTTGTTCTCAAAGCCACTCATGAACAAATTGGCATATGAGGGGGCTACATTGGAGCCCATGGCTGTTCCCCGCTTTTGCATGTAGTAAGTGTCTTGAAAGAGAAAATAATTGCAATATAGGACAAGTCTTAGCATGTCATCAAAAAAATCAATCTGAAATAGATTATATAAGCCACTGTCACTCAAAAAGCTTTTCACAGTCAATAGGCCTGCCTCATGGGGAATAGAGGTATATAAATTTACCACAAGCTTTTTGAGTGACAGTGTCTTATATAATCTATTTCAGATTGATTTTTTTGATGACATGCTAAGACTTGTCCTATAAGACCGATGGGCCACTTAAAAGTAAATATTAGCATTATGGAGCCCTCAGATGTATGTCATCAAAAAAATCAATCTGAAATAGATTATATAAGCCACTGTCACTCAAAAAGCTTTTCACAGTCAATAGGCCTGCCTCATGGGGAATAGAGGTATATAAATTTACCACAAGCTTTTTGAGTGACTAAGGTATATAGATGATATTTTTGGCATATGGGGGGGGGGGGCTCATTGGAGTCCCTGATACAGTTTGTTGAGGATATCAATGCCTCCATGACAGGCCTAAGATTTACCCTTACTTACTCTATCCAAAAGATTAACTTTCTGGATACCACTGTATATCGACATGGAAATACATTAAGTACAGATCTATATGTAAAACCCACAGATAGAAATACTCTGCTGCGATATGAAAGTTTCCATCCTGATACTGTTTTTAAATCCATACCCAGGAGTCAACTTTTGCGTACTAAAAGAATAGTTAGAGATCAAAAAGTATTGCCAGAAAGACTAGTGTCTATGGGCAATAAATTTATCCAAAGAGGATATCCAAAAGAAAATATCGCTAAAAACATTCAGGATTTGGATAGAATACATGATAAAAAACCAACAGAGAAAGGAACAGATAGATTAGTGCTTTCAATGGAATACAGTGACAAGAGCAATGACATCTTTAGAATAGTAAGAAAACACTGGCACCTTTTGTCAAAATATAATCCAGAGATAGAATCATTTAAACTCCCTCCTATGCCATCATATAGAAGGGTAAAAAATCTTAGGGATCACATAGTAAAAGCTGACATAGGTACAACTAAAATGTCTGATGTAAATTACTTAACTACCCCTAATAAAGGCTGTTACCCCTGCTTACACTGTGCTCAATGTAATTCAGTTATTAAAGGGAAATTCTTAGCACAAAATGACAAAAGAAAGCAATATACAATCAATGGGTTATATACATGCCAAACTAACTATGCAATCTACCTACTTAAATGCCCATGTGGCCTTTGTTACATTGGCGAGACCACCCAAGCCGCCAGGGATAGGTTTAGTCAACATAAAGCATCCATTAAATCAAAAGATATGTCACTTCCAGTATCAGCACATTTTACAAATATGGGCCATACAGTAAGCCAGCTTCGCTTTCAAGTGATTGACCATATCCCCCATCATAGAAGAGGGGGTAATAGGGAACTAAAACTAAAACAGAAAGAAGTATGGTGGATTAAACGTCTGAACACATTACATCCATATGGTCTGAATAGAGATTATGATTTGTATTTGTTTTTATAATGGTTTTAAATGATGGAATATATTCTGGTACCACTAGAGGTCACTGTGTTGTTGAAATTTACAAACCTGGATAGGTATGGGTTAAACCAATTAACACTGAGAACTGAAGCATGATTGGTCCAGATACCCTTTTTAAAGTCTGTTTGTTTGATTTTAACTTATGCATGATTAAGGACTATGTAGGTCCGAAACGTCGCCTTTTTACTGGTTGCTAAACCTCAAATAAAGATTTTTCACCTTTAAAAGAAGATTGTGTGCTGTTACCTTGTTTTCTACATGGACTGTATACACTGGAGTTTGGCTGATACTCCTTGGTAACGTGCACACAGGTGGGAAAGAAACTTTACTAAAACCTATGGTGCTGGATTCAACTCACTTACTTCTTATATATATATATATATATATATATATATATGAAAATTATACTATATTGAACAAATATCTGGTGTATTGAATGAATAGCTACATAAATAAATTTAAAATGTGTTCCAAAAATCCTGTTTCTTTTATTGCAGGCATTGGATTAAACAGAGAATTCCCAATCTGAAGAGATATACATACAATCAATTAATACCTTATTCATATTTCATACATTCAAAACAATGTTATATCAGAATATAAATTGATATATTAATTAAATTCATGCTGAGGGTATTAAAATTCTTTTGAGTCCCCTCATAAATTTTTTTAACTTTGAATGCATCTTTTGAAATATAAGTAGAATTGTATGGAAGTATACTCGTGTTTGGTCTCTATGGATGCATACTGGATTATATCAGATGGGACACATATGTATTGACCAGATAAGTTTCTTAATATCAAGAAATAGTGAATATATTAAATATATATTTGAAGATATATAAATAGCTATATTAAGCTGTTAGCCGTGTTGAAAGTGAAAATGTTTGTCTTTGTCTGCTGCCCCCGATGGCCTAAATCCAGTGTTACAACCAAATGGCATTCCCCGTAACCTTTCACAGACAAGCTCCATGGAGTGTATCCTAAAAATGTTCACTAATGATTAGAATAAAAAGGGGTGGGGTGTATCACGTGATATAATCTCATGCATAGGAGAAAAAAGGGGTCTGCTGCTGAATTTTGACTGACAAACTGTTGCCCTGGAATCCAGTCTCTATAAAACAAATCTGGGCCTAACTTTCATCCATATTGCAAAAATACCTCTCTTAATTTATGAAGTGAACTGGACTTATTTGAAAAAAAAACTGAACTTCAATTTGGTGTATCTGATAACGTATAAAAGGTTGTTTCATACTTTTATATTTATATCAGTGGTATTTTGTTGCTACAGTTAAATTACAGTTGGTAATTCAAAGAACATATTTGATGTTTTAAGCTATAGCCATAGTCCTGTGTAGTTTTAACTAGTCACAAATGCTAAACAATTTTACTTGCTAGGTAAAGGTCTTTTATATTTCATATTTCTAAGTCAGGCTTATTATTGTAAGTAAAGCTCTCTGGTGTTTATTAAGTTATTTGCAGCTATATATATATTAGAATTTATCTTATTATAGCTAAATAAGAGGTTATTTCAGGTCAGACATATTGGCATATACATTGGCTGTCTGCATTAATAATATATACAACCACTGGTATTTTATTGTGGTATTTTAATGTGATTCATTGTGAGTAAAGTTCATTTTAAAGCTATATATCTTTTATGATCTTTGTAAAGAATATTATAACAGCATAAGCGTGTATAATTTGAATAATAATCTAGTCTCTACATAAATATATTGCAATGTCTATATGAATTTTAACTAATCTAAAGAATGTAGGAATAATATTAATTTCAATTGTTTCGTATATACATTGGAGGCTATTTTAAAGAATAAATAAATTGTATTATAACCCTGCTATATACTGACAAAGGGGTATAGATGGAGAAAACATAATTTATGCTTACCTGATAAATTTATTTCTCTTGTGATGTATCGAGTCCACGGATTCATCCTTACTTGTGGGATATTCTCCTCCCCTACAGGAAGTGGCAAAGAGAGCACCCACAGCAGAGCTGCTTATATAGCTCCCCCCTTAGCTCCACCCCCAGTCATTCGACCAAAGGCTAGGAAGAAAAAGGAGAAACCATAGGGTGCAGTGGTGATTGAAAGTTTAAAAATAAAAATATATATGCCTGTCTTAAAAAACAGGGCGGGCCGTGGACTCGATACAGCACAAGAGAAATAAATTTATCAGGTAAGCATAAATTATGTTTTTTTTGTAAGATGTATCAAGCTTTAGGACACGGATGAAGGGAGGGATAAGACAGGGACCTTAAACGGAAGGCACCACTTGTAGAACCTTTCTCCCAAAAAAAACATAATTTATGTAAGAACTTACCTGATAAATTAATTTCTTTCATATTGGCAAGAGTCCATGAGCTAGTGACATATGGGATATACAATCTTACCAGGAGGGGCAAAGTTTCCCAAACCTCAAAATGCCTATAAATACACCCCTCACCACACCCACAATTCAGTTTAACGAATAGCCAAGCAGTGGGGTGATAAAGAAAGGAGTAGAAAGCATCAACAAAGGAAATTTGGAAATAATTGTGCTTTATACATAAAATCATAACCACCATAAAAAGGGTGGGCCTCATGGACTCTTGCCAATATGAAAGAAATGAATTTATCAGGTAAGTTCTTACATAAATTATGTTTTTTTTCTTTCATGTAATTGGCAAGAGTCCATGAGCTAGTGACATATGGGATATCAATACCCAAGATGTGGAGTCTTCCACTCAAGAGTCACTAGAGAGGGAGGGAATAAAAATAAAAACAGCCATATTCCGCTGAAAAAATTAATCCACAACCCAAAAAAATAAGTATTTCATTTTTGAAGGAAAAAAACTTAAAACAAAAGCAGAAGAATCAAACTGAAACAGCTGCCTGAAGAACTTTTCTACCAAAAACTGCTTCCGAAGAAGCAAATACATCAAAATGGTAGAATTTAGTAAATGTATGCAAAGAAACCCAAGTCGCTGCTTTGCAAATCTGATCAACTGAAGCTTTATTCTTAAAAGCCCACGAAGTGGAGACTGATCTAGTAGAATGAGCTGTAATTCTCTGAGGCGGGGCCTGACCCGACTCCAAATAAGCTTGATGAATCAAAAGTTTCAACCAAGAAGCCAAAGAAATAGCAGAAGCCTTCTGACCTTTCCTAGGACCAGAAAATAAAACAAATAGACTGGAAGTCTTCCTGAAATCTTTAGTAACTTCCACATAATATTTCAAAGCTCTTACCACATCGAAAGAATGTAAGGATCTCTCCAAAGAATTCTTAGGATTAGGACATAAGGAAGGGACAACAATTTCTCTACTCATGTTGTTAGAATTCACAACCTTAGGTAAAAATTGAAAAGAAGTCCGCAAAACTGCCTTATCCTGATGAAAAATCAGAAAAGGAGACTCACAAGAAAGAGCAGATAGCTCAGAAACTCTTCTAGCAGAGGAGATAGCCAAAAGGAACAACACTTTCCAAGAAAGTAGTTTAATGTCCAAAGAATGCATAGGCTCAAATGGAGGAGCCTGTAAAGCCTTCAGAACCAAATTAAGACTCCAAGGAGGAGAAATTGATTTAATGACAGGCTTAATACGAACTAAAGCCTGTACAAAACAGTGAATATCAGGAAGTATAGCAATCTTTCTGTGAAATAAAACAGAAAGAGCGGAGATTTGACCTTTCAAGGAACTTGCAGACAAACCCTTATCCAAACCATCCTGAAGGAACTGTAAAATTCTAGGAATTCTAAAAGAATGCCAGGAGAATTTATGAGAAGAACACCATGAAATGCAAGTCTTCCAAACTCTATAATAAATCTTTCTAGAGACAGATTTACGAGCTTGTAACATAGTATTAATCACTGAGTCAGATAAACCTCTATGACTTAAAACTAAGCGTTCAATTTCCATACCTTCAAATTTAATGATTTGAGATCCTGATGGAAAAACGGACCTTGAGATAGTAGGTCCGGCCGTAACGGAAGTGGCCAAGGTGGGCAACTGGACATCCGAACCAGATCCGCATACCAAAACCTGTGTGGCCATGCTGGAGCCACCAGCAACACAAAAGACTGTTCCATGATGATTTTGGAGATCACTCTTGGAAGGAGAACTAGAGGCGGGAAGATGTAAGCAGGATGAAAACACCAAGTAAGTGTCAGTGCATCCACTGCTTCCGCATGAACATCCCTGGACCTGGACAGGTATCTGGGAAGTTTCTTGTTTAGATGAGAGGCCATGAGATCTATCTCTGGAAGACCCCACATCTGAACAATCTCAAAAAACACATCTGGATGGACAGACCACTCCCCTAGGTGTAAAGTCTGGCGGCTGAGATAATCTGCCTCCCAATTGTCTACACCTGGGATATGCACCGCAGAGATTAGACAGGAGCTGGATTCTGCCCAAGCAAGTATCCAAGATACTTCTTTCATAGCTTGGAGACTGTGAGTCCCACCCTGATGATTGACATAAGCCACAGTTGTGATATTGTCTGTCTGAAAACAAATGAACGGTTCTCTCTTTAGCAGAGGCCAAAACTGAAGAGCCCTGAGATTTGCACGGAGTTCTAAAATATTTATTGGTAATCTCGCCTCTTGAGATTTCCAAACCCCTTGTGCTGTCAGAGATCCCCAAACAGCTCCCCAACCTGAAAGATTCGCATCTCTTGAGATCACAGTCCAGGTTGGCCGAACAAAAGAAGCCCCTTGAACCAAACAATGGTGATCTTTCCACCATGTCAGAGAGTGTCGTACATTGGGATTCAAGGATATTAATTGTGATATCTTTGTATAATCCCTGCACCATTGATTCAGCATGCAAAGCTGTAGAGGTCTCATGTGAAAATGAGCAAAGGGGATCACATCCGATGCTGCAGTCATGAGACCTAAAACTTCCATGCACATAGCCACTGAAGGGAATGACTGAGACTGAAGGTGCCGACATGCTGCGACCAATTTTAAACGTGTCTTGTCTGTTAGAGACAGAGTCATGGACACTGAATCTATCTGGAAGCCTAAAAAGGTGACCCTTGTCTGAGGAATCGTGAAACTTTTTTTGGTAAATTGATCCTCCAACCATGTTTCCGAAGAAACAACACTAGTTGATTTGTGTGAGATTCTGCAGAACGTAAAGACTGAGCTAGTACCAAGATATCGTCCAAATAAGGAAACACTGCAATACCCTGTTCTCTGATTACAGAGAGTAGGGCACCTAGAACCTTTGAAAAGATTCTTGGAGCTGTTGCTAGGCCAAATGGAAGAGCAACAAATTGGTAATGCTTGTCTAGAAAAGAGAATCTCAGAAACTGATAATGTTCTGGATGAATCAGAATATGAAGGTATGCATCCTGCAAGTCTATTGTGGACATATAATGTCCTTGCTGAACAAAAGGCAGAATAGTCCTTATAGTCACCATCTTGAAAGTTGGTACTCTTACATAACGATTCAAAATTTTCAGATCCAGGACTGGTTTGAATAAATTTTCCTTCTTTGAGACAATGAATAGATTTGAATAAAACCCCAAACCTTGTTCCTGAAAAGGAACTGGCATGATTACCCCTGAAGACTCCAGGTCTGAAACACACTTCAGGAAAGCCTGAGCTTTTACTGGATTTACTGGGATGCGTGAGAGAAAAAATCTTCTCACAGGAGGTCTTACTCTGAATCCTATTCGATACCCTTGAGAGACAATGCTCTGAATCCATTGATTTTGGACAGAATTTATCCAAATATCCTTGAAAAACCTTAATCTGCCCCCTACCAGCTGAGCTGGAATGAGGGCCGCACCTTCATGCGGACTTAGGGGCTGACTTTGGTTTCTTAAATTACTTGGATTTATTCCAATTTGAGGAAGGCTTCCAATTGGAAACAGATTCCTTGGGGGAAGGATGAAGTTTTTGTTCCTTATTTTGACGAAAGGAACAAAAACGGTTAGAAGCCTTAGATTTAACCTTAGGTTTTTTATCCTGAGGCAGAAAAACTCCCTTTCCCCCAGTGACAGTTGAAATAATAGAATCCAACTGAGAACCATTAAATTGTTACCTTGGAAAGAAAGAGATAGTAATCTAGATTTAGATGTCATATCAGCATTTCAAGATTTAAGCCACAAAGCTCTTCTAGCAAATATAGCTAAAGACATGGATCTAACATCAATTTTGATAATATCAAAAATGGCATCACAAATAAAATGATTAGCATATTCCAGTAAGCGAATAATGCTAGATATGTCAGAATCCAATTCTTGTTGCGCTAAATTCTCCAACCAGAAAGTTGATGCAGCCGTAACATCAGCCAAAGAAATTGCAGGTCTGAGAAGATGACCTGAATATAAATAGGCCTTCCTTAGATAAGATTCAAGCTTCCTATCTAAAGGATCCTTAAAGGAAGTACTATCTTCAATAGGAATAGTGGTATGTTTAGCAAGAGTAGAAATAGCCCAATCAACTTTGGGGATTTTTTCCCAAAACACTATAGAATTTGCTGGTAAAGGATACAATTTTTTAAACCTTGAAGAAGGACTAAAAGAAGTACCTGGCTTATTCCATTCTTAGAAATCATATCAGAAATAGCCTCAGGAATAGGAAAAAATCCTGGAGAAACCACAGGAGGTTTAAAAACAACATTTAAACGTTTATTAGACTGAACATCAAGAGGACTGGTTACCTCAATATCCAAAGTAATTAACACTTCTTTTAATAAAGAACGCATAAACTCTATTTTAAATAAATAAGTAGATTTGTCAGTGTCAATGTCTGAGGAAGGATCTTCTGTATCAGATAGATCCTCATCAGAAGAGGATAAATTATTATGTTGTTGGTCATTTGAAATTTCATCAACTGAATGAGAAGTTTTAAAAGACCTTTTACGTTTATTAGAAGGTGGAAATGCAGACAAAGCCTTCTGGATAGAATCAGAAACAAATTCTTTAAAATTAATAGGTATATCATGTACATTAGAAGTTGAAGGAACTGCAATTGACAATGTACTATTACTGATGGACACACTATCTGCATGTAAAAGTTTTTCATGACAACTATTACAAATGACATTCGGCTAAATAATTTCCACAATCTTACAACAAATGCACTTAGCTTTGGTAGAACCGATGTCAGGCAGCAATGTTCCAGCAGAAACTTCTGAGGCAGGATCAGATTGAGACATCTTGCAAAATGTAAAAGAAAAAACAACATATAAAGCAAAAACAGAATTTATGCTTACCTGATAAATTACTTTCTCTTGCGGTGTATCCAGTCCACTGATTCATCCTTTACTTGTGGGATATTCTCATTCTCTACAGGAAGTGGCAAAGAGAGCACACAGCAGAGCTGTCCTATAGCTCCCCCTCTAGCTCCACCCCCCAGTCATTTGACCAAAGGTTAGGAAGAAAAAGGAGAAACCATAGGGTGCAGTGGTGACTGTAGTTTAAACAATTTTTTTTTTACCTGACTTAATTGCCAGGGCGGGCCGTGGACTGGATACACCGCAAGAGAAAGTAATTTATCAGGTAAGCATAAATTCTGTTTCCTCTTGCAAGGTGTATCCAGTCCACGGATTCATCCTTTACTTGTGGGATACCAATACCAAAGCTTTAGGACACGGATGAAGGGAGGGAACAAGACAGGTACCTTAAAC
>NW_026511467.1:16100-81100 GCF_027579735.1 Bombina bombina
AAACTTCTAATTTTTTTATCCATAGGATCTTTGAAAGCACAACTATCTTCTATGGGTATAGTGGTGCGTTTGTTTAAAGTGGAAACCGCTCCCTCGACCTTGGGGACTGTCTGCCATAAGTCCTTTCTGGGGTCGACCATAGGAAACAATTTTTTAAATATGGGGGGAGGGACGAAAGGAATACCGGGCCTTTCCCATTCTTTATTTACAATGTCCGCCACCCGCTTGGGTATAGGAAAAGCTTCTGGGAGCCCCGGGACCTCTAGGAACTTGTCCATTTTACATAGTTTCTCTGGGATGACCAACTTGTCACAATCATCCAGAGTGGATAATACCTCCTTAAGCAGAATGCGGAGATGTTCCAACTTAAATTTAAACGTAATCACATCAGGTTCAGCTTGTTGAGAAATGTTCCCTGAATCAGTAATTTCTCCCTCAGACAAAACCTCCCTGGCCCCATCAGACTGGTTTAGGGGCCCTTCAGAACCATTATTATCAGCGTCGTCATGCTCTTCAGTATCTAAAACAGAGCAGTCGCGCTTACGCTGATAAGTGTGCATTTTGGCTAAAATGTTTTTGACAGAATTATCCATTACAGCCGTTAATTGTTGCATAGTAAGGAGTATTGGCGCGCTAGATGTACTAGGGGCCTCCTGAGTGGGCAAGACTCGTGTAGACGAAGGAGGGAATGATGCAGTACCATGCTTACTCCCCTCACTTGAGGAATCATCTTGGGCATCATTGTCATTGTCACATAAATCACATTTATTTAAATGAGAAGGAACTCTGGCTTCCCCACATTCAGAACACAGTCTATCTGGTAGTTCAGACATGTTAAACTTTAAATTTTAAACTGAACACACTTTATTACTGCAATTGCGAAAAAATATGAAGGAATTGTTCAAAATTCACCAAAATTTCACCACAGTGTCTTAAAGCCTTAAAAGTATTGCACACCAAATTTGGAAGCTTTAACCCTTAAAATAACGGAACCGGAGCCGTTTTTAACTTTAACCCCTTTACAGTCCCTGGTATCTGCTTTGCTGAGACCCAACCAAGCCCAAAGGGGAATACGATACCAAATGACGCCTTCAGAAAGTCTTTTCTATGTATCAGAGCTCCTCACACATGCGACTGCATGACATGCCTCTCAAAAACAAGTGCGCAACACCGGCGCGAAAATGAGGCTCTGCCTATGAGTTGGGAAAGCCCCTAAGAATAAGGTGTCTAAAACAGTGCCTGCCGATATAATCTTATCAAAATACCCAGATTAAATGATTCCTCAAGGCTAAATATGTGTTAATAATGAATCGATTTAGCCCAGAAAAAGTCTACAGTCTTAATAAGCCCTTGTGAAGCCCTTATTTACTATCTTAATAAACATGGCTTACCGGATCCCATAGGGAAAATGACAGCTTCCAGCATTACATCGTCTTGTTAGAATGTGTCATACCTCAAGCAGCAAGAGACTGCTCACTGTTCCCCCAACTGAAGTTAATTCCTCTCAACAGTCCTGTGTGGAACAGCCATGGATTTTAGTAACGGTTGCTAAAATCATTTTCCTCATACAAACAGAAATCTTCATCTCTTTTCTGTTTCAGAGTAAATAGTACATACCAGCACTATTTTAAAATAACAAACTCTTGATTGAATAATAAAAACTACAGTTAAACACTAAAAAACTCTAAGCCATCTCCGTGGAGATGTTGCCTGTACAACGGCAAAGAGAATGACTGGGGTAGGCGGAGCCTAGGAGGGATCATGTGACCAGCTTTGCTGGGCTCTTTGCCATTTCCTGTTGGGGAAGAGAATATCCCACAAGTAAGGATGACGCCGTGGACCGGACACACCTATGTTGGAGAAACAGTATTTTTCTACTCTGTTTTGAAGCTTCTTTTTACAGTGTTTGCACAAAGTGGCAGCCTATTCCGTTTTATTGAAAATTTGCCATACAGATAACATTGTGCTCACTCCCGTGGAGTTACCACTGATCGGCTAAAATGCAAGTCTGTCAAGAGAACTGAAGGGGCAGTCTGCAGAGGCTTAGATACAAGGTAATCACAGAGGTGAAAAGTATATGGATATAACCGAGTTGGTTTTGCAAAACTGGGGAATGGGTAATACAGGGATTATCTATCTTTATAAACAATAACAAATCTGGCATTGACTGTCTCTTTGATGCATTTCCACCACAAATTACAAATGTCCACACAAGCGCCTGTTGGAATTTTTTTATTGCAAAAATCTTAAAATACTCTTGGCCACACACAAAAACTGCCTTGGCAATTTTTTTATGTTTTAAATTAACGTTTGGAGTCTCTTATAACCCATCATGTTATATCTTACAGTTTAGCATAATACACCATATTGTGTAACTGTGCAATGTATTAATTTCTGCCGAACTGAAATCAAACAATCTGGCTACAAACTGGAAAAAAAATAAAAAATAATACACCAATGTTTAGGCAAAAAAAGTGCAGCTAACCACGCCCCCCCTTATATACATAAGAACTAAGAAAAGCAGCTTTAAGACAAACTGTAATGCTTAAATGTTTCTATTCTCTTATGTTATACCTGGTTTGCTCAAAGATAAAAAGAAAAACTGTTTTTAGGGCACAGCATGACAGAACTTGGTAATATTTTACTGTTGCCTGGCAGGGGGTCTAATTTTAAGGAGCTTATACTGTTCTTACTAGTGCTTAATTTTGTAAATAATTTAAAGAGTAAAATTTTCCTTTTTATAAAATGACTAAAACTCCCCTTTAAGGATGGATGCTTATTATGGTGCAGAGATGCATTAGTTCCAATTAAAATGGCTGTATAATTTTTTTCTAAAGCATTCTGTAATAAAAGGATGGTATTATAAAGTTTATCTAACATTAAAAACATCTTCCTAAAACAAATGATAAAATAAAATACAACCACAATATTGGCATGCCACATAAATTTCTACAATTTACAATAAAACACAAATATTAATGTACATACAGTAATAATTTATTCAGAAATGTTCAGTTAGGTCATTCTGAGACATTGTGTCTCATTCAAAAAGGAGCAGCATTCTCACCTCAAATACCATAATATACAACAACATACAGCATAGCAAAAAACCCTAACTACTTTCTGATAAACTTTGTCCACGAAAACAAATTTTTGGACAAGGTTAACCAACAACACAGATGTCCTTTTCTTGCAGAGCGCACAGCAGTGTAATATGTTATGCCATAGCTACTGTACCTATGCACATCATGGGACCATGGTAACATTAACTAGTATCTCAAGAAATGGATTGTCATCTGACATGGGAAAAGGGATTGTGTAAAAGAGTCATTGGGTACAAGAGCCATGTTTAACCCATTTTTGCATAATTATCAGTTTTCCCTGATGTATTTAGGTCAGTTGTACTAAAACAAACTGGTACAATTACAATAAATCTGTGGCATCCATTATTTTTGGAAAGACAAAGTATTAGTGATTATTAGCAATATTGAATAACGATGAATCTACAAGTTTTGCATCATCATTATCCTTGTTGTGTGTTCTACAGTAAAGAAGTGAAAACAAATTTCTGCTTTGAATTATGGCTTCCTGAACAACACACTCACCAAAAGTCAAATATATTTACAAACGGTTATTCTTTTAAAATGTGTCGTTAAAACAATATACATGGAAACTGTAAATAATACATTGGAAATGTAATTGTCTTTAGTCATTTCAAACTGAAGTCACCAGGTAAGAGCCAGAATGTCTTTTAGGGCTTTGAGAACCATTAGCGTCTGCAGTTTCAGTTTTTGAATCAGATTTTTTTGTACTACTAGCAACAGGCGTGGGTATTTGGGATGGTCGTGATGTAGTGTTCTCCCCATTGCTTTTCCTTGGGCTAGGATTATAGTTAAATGGAGTCACTCTGGCAGCAACAGTCCCGCTTGGTGAACTGTGTTTGCTTGAACTGCTTGAGCTGAATGGCGTACGCTCCGCCACTGTATTTTCATTTGTCTCTTGCCCTACAGACTGAGAATTTATTACAGGCTTTAACTCACCTCCTTTTGTTTCTAAGCCATCTAATTTAATAAATGACTTTTGTCTGTTTTCCAGAAAAGCTACATTCCCATTCCCAGAATTATGTCTTCCTTTGCAGTCCTTCACAGGCTCCTCCTTTTCCCCCTGCTCTAATATACTGTCAATAACTGGGGGAGTATTGCCAGTAGGCGATTTTCCTGATCTTGGATTATTAATTGGACAGTCCTCAATCCTAACCCATACATCCTCCGTTTTAGAGACAGCTGGTGCCATCTGGTATACTAAAGTTTTAGATTCTATACTGCTGTTAGACTCAGCAAGTGTGTTTGATGAGCCATTACTTACAGTTTCAAGAACTTCACTTTCCTTTATTTTTCTCCAAGTCCCTTTTGTAGAAGGTTGGCAATCTGTGTTAGATTTGGACCCTGGAAAGGAACATTGCTGTTTTTCATCTTCACTTTTAGCTTTCTCACTGGATTCAGAAGAGGCAGACAAAATCGAAGAGGAGCTTCCAGTTCTTCTCCATGTACTAACACGAGGAAGAGATGATGAATGCTTACTGTGCTCTCGTTTCCATGTACCTGATCGTGTGATTGGAAGTCGTGAAGGGGACTCAGAATGGGATCGAGTAATGTCATGCCGCTTTCCTGGTCTTCCGTCAGCAGTTTCTGCAGGAGGATTAAGGTTAGGAGGCATTTTACGCCAACCACCTGCTTGTATCACATGTGTTGATAATGACATATCAGGTAAGGATGGACTTAAAACTGGTGTCTGGGTCTGTGACCGTGTTGGAGAATCTGCTCTAGAAGAGGAAGACAAAGACTCAAATGATGCAGATTCTTCTAATTTTCTCCTTAGTGTTGGGCTAGGTGCTTCCTTGATAAATGTTGACTGACGAACCAAAGCAGGCCTTTCTGATTTGTCAGACTCACTTCCGCTGGATTTTGTTGAAGACATTCTAGAAAGCTCTACCTTTTTATTTGATCCACTGTTTGCACTTTGGTTTAAACTTTTGGATGCAGACTCACTTCTTGGTATACTACTTGGAGTTTTGGGTAGATTGGATTGCTTGCTAATATTTGGTTGGCTCATCTGCCTGCCAGGAGATGTATATGACATTTTGCTCGAACCTGATGACTTAGTGGAAGCTGTGCTAGGTGATGCAGTTCTGGGTAGTTGTGAGAATTTATTAGGGGGACTTATTCCATTTCTGCCAGGTGAAATGGAATTTCGACCAGGTGATTGCATAGGTCTACTTAATGGCTGCTGATTTGGTCTTGAGTTGGTGGAATCTCTTGATCCTGACCTTGAAGCCCCTTTACTTGATCCTCCTACAGTAGATGCCTGTTTATTGCTATATAATGGTTCAGTTTTCAAGGGCTTAGGTCCCCTTGGTGAGCAGGTGTTCTGATTTTCATTAGGACTTTTTGACGGAGTCGTTTTTACAGCTGGCACAGTTTTTGAAACGGGGCTTGTGCTGGGAGAACTGGCACGGACACCAGGAATATGGATCATTGTTCTGCCACGAGAAATAGAAGGCATATTTGTATGTACTGACGGCTTACACTGACTTGAAAAGTCCGAACTGGAACGAGATTTTCCTGTAATTATACTTTTATATACTTTTTTTCCTCCTTTAATTCCTTTAGTTTCTTCCTCATTTTTCTTATTTTCCGATACACCTTTCTCTCCAGGCTTCAATATTTTTGGCCCTTTGTTTGTAGAGATGGGTTTTTCTTCCTTATCTGGTGTAAGATGAAATGGAGATCCAAGAGAGATTCCAGATTTTAAAGAAAGAATTGAGTCAGAATCAGAAGATCCTTGTCGGGACAATGAAACAGCAGCGGCGGCTTGATGTAAACGACTAACAATTGAATTAGCACCCTCCTGAATAGCTTTCCAGTCAAAACTTTCAGAGTCAGGTGAAAAAGCATTTTCAGAATCAGGGCTCTGTAGATCTCTGAGATCTAGTGTAAGGTCTGGCTCTTCTGCAAGTATGCCACCGATATTGTTAGAACGATTTTTCTCATTTTCACCCTTGGTTTTAGAAGGCTTTTTCTTTTTTGGCATGGCAGAGCTTATACATTCTTGTAGCAGATCATCTTCAGAATCAATGCTCAAGGAACTCAAAGAGCTGTTCCTAGAAAAGCAAACCGGTGTATCTTCTACATGAAATGATTTTGGTGCATAACCTGAGGTTTGAGGTCTGTGCAACGACATCTGTTGTTCAGAGGGTTCCGTTTGTTTTGTAGTCTCAGCTTCTTTATTGTTGTTTTCTTGATCAATGTCACTTAATGAACTCAAAGATGAATTGCGAGAAAAGCAAACAGGAGTGTTTTCAATTGCAAATTTTTGCATTTTCTCATCAGTAGCATCTCCTCTATCTGAAGACACCTTTGAAGGTATAGAAAATGAAGTTTGATTGGGTAACAATGATTTTGGTGGACTTCTAGAAGCTGTATTACTGTGATTAGCTTGTACTCGTGTAGTGGATTGATTTGAAGATACATGCTCAGTATTCTTATTTATTCGTGAATCTGCTTGATTATCTTTTTCTTTTCTTAACTCTGCCTTTTCTCTGGAAAAATCAACATCATCATCTTCAAAATCAAGAGAACTTAGTGAATCATTTCTGGAGAAACAGTATGGTGTTCCCTCAATTGGTGTATAATGGTGAGGTGAATCAAATGCAAAACTACCTTTTGCACGCTCTTCATTATTTGGAAGCTTATCGTTAACTTCTCTGGGATGATTTTTAATACCCTGCTTTCTTGCCTCACAATAAGATTTTTCATTGCCAAGGTTCATTTTTGGATCAGTGATTTTCTTTGAACGGCCCCTGTAGTCAGCTGCTTGAGGCATTGGTTTCACTGGTGATGTTGGCTTCTTTTTCTCTCCTTCCTGTGAATTTCTATTTGATGATGTACTAGTTGAAGTATGATGAATCTGATCCATAATCTTTTTGACTCTGAATGGTTTGTGACTTTTACCTTTGGGCATGGCAGAATGTATGCACTCTGCAAGAATGTCACCTTCTTCAGTTTTATCATCATCCAGCCCAGATGAAGGGTTGTTTAAACTTTTATTTGCATCTTTATCATCAGTGCTCCTACCTTCTGTTGGGATAGTGTCTCGCTTTTCAAAGCTAGTGGACACAGGAACAGTACTGGATTGTTCATTGTTTACCAGTTCATTAGGCGGTGATTCTATTGTGAGATCACTTAAAGATGTTGCTGTAGAAAAATTTATCGGAGTACCCTCAACACAGTATACTCTAGGCATATCATCTGTATGTGTGAAGCTAACATGCTTTTGAGCATGATGTCGATTTTGTGGGGGAAGAAGTTTATATACAGGAAGTTGACTTGGTTTCCTAGCCACAGGTGGGGCTGTTTTTGTGCTCTGTTGAGTTTTTTTGTTTTTTCTTGAAGATTTTGTAGGCATAGCTGAAATTATACATTCTTCTAATATGTCAATATCATCATCGGTATCGTCTAGGATATCCTTTTCTGGTTCTGATTGCTTGTCTTCCTTTTTTTCTTTACGATCAACAGACTCCTTGGATTTATCCGACTCTTCATTTCCTTGGTCATTTTCAAGCACAGGGGGCATAATTTTAAGTTCTATGTCCTTTTGAATATATGGTTCATCAAGACTCAATGCACTGAGACTTGACGCACAGGAAAATCCATCTGGTGTGCTCTCAGTAGCAAAATGCAATAAAGTATCAGCTTCCTGAAGAACTTGAACTCTTTGAACTGCTGCATGTACTGCTGCCTGCTTTGAACCGGATTCCCTTTCATCATTATCACCAGTCACTTTAGGCTTGTTTGTGTCTCTTTTCATTTGTACTGCCTGAGGTGGTGGAGGGGTCTTACTTCTGCTTGGAGGCATTGTCTGTCCAGGGCTGTCAGGAAGATCACTGGGGCTTATAATACCACTTACCATTCCACTGCAAGGCTCACTCTGCACAGAACTGGCTATTGAATGGCTCTCAAAGCTATCTAAGGAGCTCACAGAAGTGCATCTGCTAAACATTAAAGGTGTTTCCTGAACATAATGTTCAGGGGGACTTTTTGGTGTCTGGGCACCACTTTTTGACGGTGATTTTGCACCTGAAGAAAATTCAACAGATTTATGTCTAGAAGCATCTGAAGGGGACAAATTAGATTGTATTCTGCTTGTTTTTACTCGTATGTGGTGTGAAGCTGATCGTGCTTCAGTCCCTGAACTCTCTTTTGATCCTGTACCTCTGTTGTCTTTCATTTCAGTTATTTGAAGAGTGTTGTTAGAATCAGTGCCACGTGTACCTCTTTCGCGCCCCTCTATTTCATCTTCAGCAGATGACAAAGATGACAAAGAGCTGCATCTTGAAAAACATATTGGAGTATCTTCAACACAATATGTCTGCATAGTTTCTTGGTTGATAGAACAGGGTTTGTTTGAATTTTGCTTTTGCCTGTTTTGCCCATTTCTGGATTGAGCAGAACTTGGATGAAGCTGGTTTTGTCTACTGGTGTTTGGTGATGGGGTTGGTGTATTACTGCTAGATGCTGCAGGTTCTTTCTTTGGTCTTTGCTTAGAGTTCTTTGCAAAGGAAAAAGATGTTTTTTGTGCTGGTGGTGGAGCATCTGCAGGAAATTTTCGACTGTAATCAATTGGCTGCTCTACATGATGCTCCTCTTGGTTGTAAGATGTAATACTGTAATTAGTTTGCCTCTGATTTTCATCCTCCTGCTGCTCCTCTTCAGAATAACGTTCACTAAAATTAGTTGTCTTATCATCATCATAGTCATCATCCTGACAATGAGACTTTGAAGGTTTCTGATTTATTCCAAGATTAGAGCTCCCTCTAGCTTGATCAGCTTGATTATTAATGCCTCTAGCTCTGTACGGAGATGCACCATCTTGCTTTGTAAAGTGTGGTGGGAATTTTTTATGCTTTTCCTCATTGTTTTCAGAAAATGCATTGTATGGTGCTTTGGGATTTCTTTGTTGCCTTTGTTCATTTTGTTTTATTTCATTATCTATAATGTGTTTGGGTCTAGCCCATCTTTCATTTTGACTAGGGCTTTGTCTCCCAGAATTCAATTGCTCATCTGAATATTTTAAACTATAATTTATTGGAGTGTCCAGTTCTGTGTCATTATCGTCCATATGATTAGCACTGTGTATTTTGTGTGCTAGATCTGCAGGATACTGTCCATAACTGCAAAATTTACTTTCATCATCTTCAGAGTATGACTCAACAGAGGGTTTAACTTGGCCACGCTTTCCATAGCCATCTGTGCTACTAACGCTGTTTAAACTGTCATTTGATGCTCTTTTATATTCCATTTTTGTAAATGACACTGGGCCTACCCTGCCAGCATTCTCTCCTTTAGTAAAACCATATGAATTTGAATGAGGATGGTTAGTAGAAGTCTTTCTATGAGCAGTTCTTTCATCTGAAACAGATCCTGAACTTCTGTCATCCTGTGTCATATGCATGCTTGATACTTCCTCCATAACTTTAGCAATCTGAACAGTAGTTGACAACTGCATACCAATACGCTTTGAATTGTTTCCAGCATTATCTGCTGCAGAATGGTAACTGTTGTGTCCTGTTGGCCTTTCTCTATCCTTTTCAGGCCTGTTAGCATCTACAGTTCTACTAGAAGTGGATGATGGTAAAACAGTTGCATTTATATATGGTGAAAGAACTGTTAAGTTACTAGGACTAAAACTGTCTGAGCGGCACATGTTATCATCATGTCGACCGCAGTCACCAAAAAAGTTTTGCTTGTGTCTCTGCTTATTACGATGAGATGTTTTTGGACTTAAATTATCAATGTTATCAAAAGTCTCAGACAGATGTTGCGCATCAAGCTCAGCTTCCAAAGCTTTCTGCTTTCTAACGTGAAGAGATGGCACACTTGAGCCAGGGGACATGATATTTGCATCTTTATATTTAGATGGTCTGTTCGCCATTAGATTTCGTAAAGCAGCAGCACTCCCCATAGCAATCATTTTGTGCTTTGAATGGATAAGATTTTTAAGCATGCTGACAGCACCCATATCCCAAAGGGCTTCTTGATCTTTTGCATTCCGTGCTGATAAATTCCACAAGGTCCCACAAGCATTGCTAACTATAGTCAAGCTGTGTGATTTTAAATGCTGTAACAAAGTCTGCAAGCAGTTGTTCTCCCTTAAGATTTGCCTGTAATTAAAAATATAAAGAAAAGTTACATTAAAATAGGGACATACAATGAAATCCCCTATAAAATATATTAAGCAAAGAATTTTTTTTTTTTGTGTGCCTATTTTCATGTAATTTAATCTTCAAAATTGTGCATCTCCCTCTTCTCCAGAGAAGAGAACCTGTTTGCTGTAGTTTGTTTGACCCTGCTATGTGCTACATAGGGATTGTAAATAAACAAAAATGAGGTTTGTTCCATGTGATTAACTAGTATGAACATGGACCTACATACTACTACAGCTGTACTTTCTACCATCTGGTATAAAAACAAAACAAAAATGTAAAAGTAAAGACTCCCAAAAACTCCAAGAGTTTTCTATCCCTCCCACCTCAATGATTAGCCAGTCTAGCAAAGAAAGGAGAAGTAGAAAGGTAGGAAAGGACAGAACAGAACTAGAACTGCCGCCAGAAAAATTAAATATGGTAGGCCTCGTGGAATCTCACCACCTCAAAAGATATTAATTTATCAGCTAAGCATACATTTTGTTTTCTTTCGTAAGGTGATAAGAGTCCAGGAGTTAATTACTTCTGGGAACTAGAACTAATACCGAAGCTGTGGAGTCCACGAGTAATGAGGGCGGAATATTTAAAAGAAAAAAAAAAATGCAGGCACCTAATTTCCAGATACTGCTGACGGGAGAACTTTCCTACCAAAAACTGCCTCTAAAGATGCTAGAAACTGAGTGGTAGAATTTAGAAAAGATATGCAGGAATGACCATGCTGCAGTCTTTCAAATTTGCTCTATAGAAGTCTCATTTTAAAATGCCCAAGACGTTGAAATTAATCTGGTAAAATACGCTTTGATGGTGAATATTCCGCCTCCAAGTAAGCCTTGCAGATTAAACATTTTAACCGAGAAGCCAAAGTAAGTGCTGTAGCTTTGGTGGAGAATATCCCGCCTCCAAGTAAGCCTTGCAAGTAAGATTGCTTAAAGGGACACTGAACCCAAATTTTTTCTTGTGTGAAAAAACATAATTTATGCTTACCTGATAAATTCCTTTCTTCTGTTGTGTGATCAGTCCACGGGTCATCATTACTTCTGGGATATAACTCCTCCCCAACAGGAAATGCAAGAGGATTCACCCAGCAGAGCTGCATATAGCTCCTCCCCTCTACGTCAGTCCCAGTCATTCGACCAAGAATCAACGAGAAAGGAGTAACCAAGGGTGAAGTGGTGACTGGAGTATAATTTAAAAAATATTTACCTGCCTTAAAACAGGGCGGGCCGTGGACTGATCACACAACAGAAGAAAGGAATTTATCAGGTAAGCATAAATTATGTTTTCTTCTGTTATGTGTGATCAGTCCACGGGTCATCATTACTTCTGGGATACCAATACCAAAGCAAAAGTACACGGATGACGGGAGGGATAGGCAGGCTCATTATACAGAAGGAACCACTGCCTGAAGAACCTTTCTCCCAAAAATAGCCTCCGAAGAAGCAAAAGTGTCAAATTTGTAAAATTTGGAAAAAGTATGAAGCGAAGACCAAGTTGCAGCCTTGCAAATCTGTTCAACAGAGGCCTCATTCTTAAAGGCCCAAGTGGAAGCCACAGCTCTAGTGGAGTGGGCTGTAATTCTTTCAGGAGGCTGCTGTCCAGCAGTCTCATAGGCTAAACGTATTATGCTACGAAGCCAAAAAGAGAGAGAGGTAGCAGAAGCTTTTTGACCTCTCCTCTGTCCAGAATAAACGACAAACAGGGAAGAAGTTTGGCGAAAATCTTTAGTTGCCTGCAAGTAGAACTTGAGGGCACGAACTACATCCAGATTGTGTAGAAGACGTTCCTTCTTTGAAGAAGGATTTGGACACAAGGATGGAACAACAATCTCTTGATTGATATTCCTGTTAGTGACTACCTTAGGTAAGAACCCAGGTTTAGTACGCAGAACTACCTTGTCTGAGTGAAAAATCAGATAAGGAGAATCACAATGTAAGGCTGATAACTCAGAGACTCTTCGAGCCGAGGAAATAGCCATTAAAAACAGAACTTTCCAAGATAACAATCTTATATCAATGGAATGAAGGGGTTCAAACGGAACACCTTGTAAAACGTTAAGAACTAAGTTTAAACTCCATGGCGGAGCAACAGCTTTAAACACAGGCTTGATCCTAGCTAAAGCCTGACAAAAAGCCTGGACGTCTGGATTTTCTGACAGACGCCTGTGTAACAAGATGGACAGAGCTGAAATCTGTCTCTTTAATGAACTAGCTGATAAACCCTTTTCTAAACCTTCTTGTAGAAAAGACAATATCCTAGCGATCCTAACCTTACTCCAGGAGTAACCTTTGGATTCGCACCAGTATAGGTATTTACGCCATATTTTATGGTAAATCCTTCTGGTAACAGGCTTCCTAGCCTGTATCAGGGTATCAATAACCGACTCAGAAAAACCACGTTTTGATAAAATCAAGCGTTCAATTTCCAAGCAGTCAGCTTCAGAGAATTTAGATTTTGATGTTTGAATGGACCCTGTATCAGAAGGTCCTGTCTTAGAGGTAGAGACCAAGGCGGACAGGATGACATGTCCACTAGATCTGCATACCAAGTCCTGCGTGGCCATGCAGGCGCTATTAGAATCACTGATGCTCTCTCCTGTTTGATTTTGGCAATCAATCGAGGAAGCAGCGGGAAGGGTGGAAACACATAAGCCATCCCGAAGTTCCAAGGTGCTGTCAAAGCATCTATCAGAACCGCTCCCGGATCCCTGGATCTGGACCCGTAGTGAGGAAGTTTGGCGTTCTGGCGAGACGCCATGAGATCTATCTCTGGTTTGCCCCAACGTCGAAGTATTTGGGCAAAGACCTCCGGATGAAGTTCCCACTCCCCCGGATGAAAAGTCTGGCGACTCAAGAAATCCGCCTCCCAGTTCTCCACTCCCGGGATGTGGATTGCTGACAGGTGGCAAGAGTGAGACTCTGCCCAGCGAATTATCTTTGATACTTCCATCATTGCTAGGGAGCTTCTTGTCCCTCCCTGATGGTTGATGTAAGCTACCGTCGTGATGTTGTCCGACTGAAACCTGATGAACCCCCGAGTTGTTAATTGGGGCCAAGCCAGAAGGGCATTGAGAACTGCTCTCAATTCCAGGATGTTTATTGGAAGGAGACTCTCCTCCTGATTCCATAGTCCCTGAGCCTTCAGAGAATTCCAGACAGCGCCCCAACCTAGTAGGCTGGCGTCTGTTGTTACAATTGTCCAGTCTGGCCTGCTGAATGGCATCCCCCTGGACAGGTGTGGCCGATAAAGCCACCATAGAAGAGAATTTCTGGTCTCTTGATTCAGATTCAGAGTAGGGGACAAATTTGAGTAATCCCCATTCCACTGACTTAGCATGCACAATTGCAGCGGTCTGAGGTGTAGGCGTGCAAAAGGTACTATGTCCATTGCCGCTACCATTAATCCGATCACCTCCATGCATTGAGCTACTGACGGGTGTTGAATGGAATGAAGGACACGGCATGCATTTTGAAGCTTTGTTAACCTGTCTTCTGTCAGGTAAATCTTCATTTCTACAGAATCTATAAGAGTCCCCAAGAATGGAACTCTTGTGAGAGGAAAGAGAGAACTCTTCTTTTCGTTCACTTTCCATCCATGCGACCTTAGAAATGCCAGAACTAACTCTGTATGAGACTTGGCAGTTTGAAAGCTTGAAGCTTGTATTAGAATGTCGTCTAGGTACGGAGCTACCGAAATCCCTCGCGGTCTTAGTACCGCCAGAAGGGCACCCAGAACCTTTGTGAAGATTCTTGGAGCCGTAGCCAATCCGAATGGAAGAGCTACAAACTGGTAGTGCCTGTCTAAGAAGGCAAACCTTAGATACCGGTGATGATCTTTGTGGATCGGTATGTGAAGGTAAGCATCCTTTAAATCCACTGTGGTCATGTACTGACCCTTTTGGATCATGGGTAAGATTGTCCGAATAGTTTCCATTTTGAAGGATGGAACTCTTAGGAATTTGTTTAGAATCTTTAAATCTAAGATTGGCCTGAAAGTTCCCTCTTTTTTGGGAACCACAAACAGGTTTGAGTAGAACCCTTGTCCTTGTTCCGACCGCGGAACCGGATGGATCACTCCCATTATTAACAGATCTTGTACACAGCGTAGAAACGCCTCTTTCTTTATCTGGTTTGTTGACAACCTTGACAGATGAAATCTCCCTCTTGGGGGAGATAATTTGAAGTCTAGAAGGTATCCCTGAGATATGATCTCTAGTGCCCAGGGATCCTGAACATCCCTTGCCCAGGCCTGGGCGAAGAGAGAAAGTCTGCCCCCCACTAGATCCGGTCCCGGATCGGGGGCTCTCGATTCATGCTGTCTTTGGGGCAGCAGCAGGTTTCCTGGCCTGCTTGCTCTTGTTCCAGGACTGGTTAGGCTTCCAGCCTTGCCTGTAACGAGCAACAGCTCCCTCCTGTTTTGGTGCAGTGGAGGTTGATGCTGCTCCTGTTTTGAAATTCCGAAAGGGACGAAAATTAGACTGTCTAGCCTTAGCTTTGGCTTTGTCTTGAGGTAGGGCGTGGCCCTTACCTCCTGTAATGTCAGCGATAATTTCTTTCAAACCGGGCCCAAATAAAGACTGCCCCTTGAAAGGTATATTAAGTAATTTGGACTTAGAAGTAACATCGGCTGACCAGGATTTTAGCCACAGCGCTCTACGTGCCTGTATGGCGAATCCTGAGTTCTTAGCCGTAAGTTTGGTTAAATGTACTACGGCCTCCGAAATGAAAGAATTAGCTAGTTTAAGGACTCTAAGCCTGTCCGTAATGTCGTCTAGCGTAGATGAACTAAGGTTCTCTTCCAGAGACTCAATCCAAAATGCTGCCGCAGCCGTAATCGGCGCGATACATGCAAGGGGTTGCAATATAAAACCTTGTTGAACAAACATTTTCTTAAGGTAACCCTCTAATTTTTTATCCATTGGATCTGAAAAAGCACAGCTATCCTCCACCGGGATAGTGGTACGCTTAGCTAAAGTAGAAACTGCTCCCTCCACCTTAGGGATCGTTTGCCATAAGTCCCGAGTGGTGGCGTCTATTGGAAACATCTTTCTAAATATTGGAGGGGGTGAGAACGGCACACCAGGTCTATCCCACTCCTTAGTAACAATTTCAGTTAGTCTCTTAGGTATAGGAAAAACGTCAGTACTCGCCGGTACCGCAAAGTATTTATCCAACCTACACAGTTTCTCTGGTATTGCAACGGTGTTACAATCATTAAGAGCTGCTAAGACCTCCCCTAGTAATACACGGAGGTTTTCCAATTTAAATTTAAAATTTGAAATATCTGAATCCAATCTGTTTGGATCAGAACCGTCACCCACAGAATGAAGCTCTCCGTCCTCATGCTCTGCGAGCTGTGACGCAGTATCAGACATGGCCCTAGTATTGTCAGCGCACTCTGTTCTCACCCCAGAGTGATCACGCTTGCCTCTTAGTTCTGGTAATTTAGACAAAACTTCAGTCATAACAGTAGCCATATCTTGTAATGTTATCTGTAATGGCCGCCCAGATGTACTAGGCGCCATAATATCACGCACCTCCCGGGCGGGAGATGCAGGTACTGCCGCGTGAGGCGAGTTAGTCGGCATAACTCTCCCCTCGCTGTTTGGTGAAATTTGTTCACATTGTACAGATTGACTTTTATTTAAAGTAGCATCAATGCAGTTAGTACATAAATTTCTATTGGGCTCCACCTTGGCATTGGAACAAATGACACAGATATCTTCCTCTGAGTCAGACATGTTTAACACACTAGCAAAAAAAAAAAACTTACAACTTGGTTATAATCTTTTTTAGCAAAAACGTACTGTGCCTCAAAGAGGTACTAAACGATTAAATGACAGTTGAAATAATGAACTGAAAAACAGTTATAGCATCAAACTTTAAAACAACACAACTTTTAGCAAAGGTTTGTTCCCATTAGTAAAATAACACTAATTAAATTTGACATAAAAAATACAAAGCAACGTTTTTATTCACAGTCACTATAAGAATTCTCACAGCTCTGCTGAGAGAATTTACCTCCCTTCAAAGAAGTTTGAAGACCCCTGAGATCTGTCAGAGATGAACCGGATCATGCAGGAAATATAAAAGTAACTGACTGGAATTTTTTGATGCGTAGCAAAGAGCGCCAAAAACGGCCCCTCCCTCTCCCACACAGCAGTGAAGAGAAACGAAACTGTCACAAATAAAAGCAAAAAAGGCTGCCAAGTGGAAAATAATGCCCAAATATTTATTCACACAGTACCTCAGCAATGTAAACGATTCTACATTCCAGCAAAAACGTTTAACATGATAAATAGTTATTAAAAGGATTAATGACCTTTAACAGAGTAGTTCCGGTGAAATACCATCCCCAGAATACTGAAGTGTATACATACATGTCATTTTAACGGTATGGCAGGATTTTCTCATCAATTCCATTCAGAAAATAAAAACTGCTACATACCTCAATGCAGATTCATCTGCCCGCTGTCCCCTGATCTGAAGCCTTTACCTCCCTCAGATGGCCGAGAACAGCAATATGATCTTAACAACTCCGGTTAAAATCATAGTAAAAAACTCTGGCAGATTCTTCCTCAAACTCTGCCAGAGAAGTAATAACACGCTCCGGTGCTATTGTAAAATAACAAACTTTTGATTGAAGTCATAAAAACTAAGTATAATCACCATAGTCCTCTCACACATCCTATCTAGTCGTTGGGTGCAAGAGAATGACTGGGACTGACGTAGAGGGGAGGAGCTATATGCAGCTCTGCTGGGTGAATCCTCTTGCATTTCCTGTTGGGGAGGAGTTATATCCCAGAAGTAATGATGACCCGTGGACTGATCACACATAACAGAAGAAAATTGATTTTAAGCAACATTCTAATTTACTACTATTATCAAATTTTTTTCCTTCTCTTGGTATCTTTATTTGAAATGCAAGAATGTAAGTTTAGATCCCGGGCCATTTTTGGTGAATAACCTGGGTTATTCTTGCTGATTGGTGGCTAAATTCATCCTCCAATAAAAAAAGCGTTGTCCAGAGTACTGAAACAAAAAAGAAGTTTAGATGCCTTCTTTTTCAAATAAAGATAGCAAGTGAACGAAGAAAAATTGATAATAGGAGTAAATTAGAAAGTTGCTTAAAATTGCATGCTCTCTGAATCACGAAAGAAAAAAATTTGAGTTCAGTGTCCCTTTAAAAACCCTTAAAGCCTAACTACACCAAATTTATGTAGAAGGCACTCTTTATAATTCTTAGGATATGGACAAAGAGAAGGAACCACAATTTCTCTATTGAAATTTTGTATGAAGAAACTACCTTTGGTAAGAAATCTAATTTGTGTAAAACTCTTAAAACCAAATTAAGGTTCCAAGGGGAAGAAATTGGTATAACAACTGGCTTTAGTCTGACTAAAGCTTGAACAAAATTCTGAACATTGGGAAGATTAGCGATTTTTCTATGATAACAGAGAGCTGAAATTTGACTTTCAAACAGCTAGCAAATAAAACTTTGCCAAAACCTTTCGGTACAAATTGCAGAATTATGGGAATTCTGTAAGAATGCCAATTAAAATTCTGCTTTTTACATTAAGAAAGAAAACTTTCCATACTTTGCCAGGCTTTCTAGCCTGGAAAAAAGTATCACCGAAAGCAGTAAAAAAAACCTTGCTGTTTTAAAACTAAACATTCAGATTTCAGACCATCAAGTTGACTCGAAATCTTGATAATAAAATGGATCTTGAGATAGAAGGTCAAGACAAAGAGGAAGAGACCATGAAGGAAAACTTCACATTCGAACTAAGCCCACAAACCAAGTTCTGCGAGGACAAACTGGCGCTATTTTTTAATTACTAAATGATAGATCCTGCATTATTCAAACTATCACTCTTGGAAGCAGAACAGTTTGAGCAAATCTTAATGCCAGACAAAAGGACCAAGGAGCTGCTAGAGTACCTACAAACTCTGCATGAAGATAACCGCACCTCGCAAAATATCTAGGAAGATTTTTGATTAATCAAGAACACATCAGGTCTACCTTTGGAAAACCCCACCTCTTGACTACCTGAATAAAGACATCTGTAGGATGAAACCATTCCCTGAATGAATGGATTGATTCCCAGAAAGGCTCAATCTCTTGCTGAAAACATTGGGTTTATTCAGGATAAAATACAAGTGTACTAAATATCCTGAATAAACACAGTTTTCAGCAAGAGATTGAGCAGTTCTGGGAATCTGGGTTATAGAACTAGAGCTATTTTTAATAGTGACTCTCAAGCAACCAGAATTATTACACTTATCCGGAATCTACCAATCCCCATGGGTGCCGGTTAATTGAGATTCTACTGTACCTACTAAACTGCACCCACTCCTCTGTACTCACATACTGCTCGCATGACAGCTACCAGTAGAGAGTAAATCTAGTGCTCCGTACTTCACAGCAGAGGATCACTGTAAGGAGTATCCGAACGACCCAACTGGAGGAGGCTAGGGGACTGGTCCCTGAGACACCTGTGGCATGGATTATTTCACTACCCTGTACTTCAATCTTCCCTCTCTCTTTCTGTAGCAGCTCTTTGAGGAAAAATAAATGGGCCTCAAATCAGTCTGGGGATCCCTCTTAATGAAAAATCTTAAGAGCACCTCAACTCTTCACCTGCCTCATTAGAGGCAAAGATTTAGACTGGCTAATCAGTGGGTGGGGATATAAAACTCTTGCAGTTTTTGGGAATCTTGTGGCCAGGAGTTGAATTAACTTGTGGACTCTTACCAATTTATGAAAGAAATCTTCATTAAAAAGCGTATATGTAGCTACTTCAAGAACAGAAGTGTCTATATAATAATTAGCCAGTTACGAAATGTAATGCATATACTGCAAGTGTAAACTAGACAGCTTGACAAATGCAGACAGAAGAGCCCCTGCCCCCAGAAAGATAAGCTAATAGGTCAATTGTGCATAGTGGTGGCCTAAAGGTTACAGGTACATGAAACACAACATTTTTCTTTTAAAATTGTTATCAAATTTGTTTTATTCCCCTGGTACCCCCTTTGTTGAAGGAGCTGCAATGCAATACCGGGAGCTACCAGGTGTCATTGGTTCACATCAGGTGAACCAATAACAAGAGGCTTATTTGTGCAGTCACCAATCAGCTGCTACTAGCTCCCAATAGTACATTGCTGTTTCTAAGTGTATCTAGGTATGATTTTAAACAAAGGATACCAAGAAACCAAAGCAAATTGGGTAATAAAAGCAAATTGGAGAGTGGTTTAAAAATGATATTCTCTATCTTTAATTTTGACTTTACTGTCTCTTGCTGATTGTAGGGCTTGGTCTAAAAGAAATTTAGAGGTTTAAATGTCAAAGTATATAAAAGGGACACTCAAGTCATTTAACTTTAATGATTCAGATAGAGCATGCAATTTTAAACAACTTTCCAATTTACTTTCACCAACAAAATAAAAATGTGTAGTCTTTTTATATTTACACTTTTTGTGTCACCAGCTCCTACTGAGCATGTGCAAGAATTCACAGAGTATACGTATAGGCATTTGAGATTGGTTGTCACATGATACAGGAAGAGTGGAAATAGACATTGAAATTTGTCAGAAAAAAAATTCACTACTCATGTGAAGTTGAGAGTAAGTGCTATTGTAATTAAAGGTGTTATCTATCTTTTAAACACTAACACATTTTGGTGTTGACTGTCCCTTTAATGAAATTAAGAAGTAGATGAAAGGACTCAAATATTTGTTGTGTTATTGCTAAAATGTAGACCTGTGACACTCATAATTCACAAGAATAAATATCAAAATTTGGAAAGGTGGGATGATTGTCAACAATGACAAAATCCTGCATTGCTTTAGAGTTAGAAGGGGGATTTCATAGAAAATAGTTTTTGGTTTTAATGTCAATTCAGAATGGTGGGGAATAGGCTGTAAGAAGACAAATTTAAGTGTTCGGGCATAAGTAGTCCTGTAACCCAAAAGGAGCTTATTTAATAAACAGCAGGGACCTAAAGATTGGGCCTTGAGGTACCCCAAGAAAAAGTAGAAAAAGATGATTGATGGGACATAAAACCCAAAATTTCTATTTCATGATTCAGATAGAGCATTCAGTTTTAAATAACTTCCTAATTTACTTCTGTTATCTAATTTGCTATGTTCTCTTGGTATCATTTGCTGAAAGGCATACCTAGTAGGCTTAGATGCAGCAATGCACATATATGCCTCTTGTCACCCAGTGTTTTCAGCTAGCTCCCAGTCATGCATTGCTGCTCTTTCAGCAATGGATACCAAGAGATGAAGCAAATTTGATTATAGAAGTACATTGGAAAGTTGATAAACATTTTATTCTCTTGACTCATGAAAGAAAAATGTAGGGTTTTATATCATTTTAAAGTGACAGTAAAGTCAACATGCACAGCATGGTATTTTTAACAGCTTTCCAATGTACTTCTATAATCAATTTGCTTAGTTCTCTAGGTACCCATTGTTAAAGAGTAATCCTAGATGAGCTCAGGAGAGTGCACATGTCTTTAGCCATCTGGCAACAGTGTTTGCAACAAAGTTTATAGATATGTTAAACAGTCTTAACTTTTTTTAAAAGTATCCTTTTAACTGCAATCATTTTTCATAGCCAAATTCCATCAGCCATTAGCCATATTAAATCTGGGCTTTAGTCCACAGACAACAAGTTTAGCCAATGCCTTTAAGATAACATAAAGCACATTGATTTGCAGTTAAAATACATAAAAAAGGGGCAAAAAATTAAAAAAAGGTTGCAAAGTTGTTTCATTATGCATAAGTAAACATTTTATATAAAAATCCCAAGGGGTTATCCAGTTAGGATAAGTACTAAAGCCGCTTACCTAAATTGGGATGAGAATTTAACAGTGGTTTCATGATAGCAGGAATGTAGATACCATGTCCCACTGTTACTAGCAAGCACAAGACAAAATCTTACAATATGAACAATGGTGACAGATATCATTAAATACACTGAAAACAAGAATCTACACACACCTGTGGTCTTCATTAGTGGCAATTAAACTGGAGACATTACGTAATATTCCACCTCCACTTTCAATGATAGCTAGTGTGTTCGTTTGGCTTCTGTAAGTTAAAGTGCTGACTAAAAACGCCAGTGCCCGATCCACAGAACATATGTCTGCTTTGTTCTCTGTGCAGTGTGCCGACAAATTCCACAAGGCACTTAGCACACTCTTCAATGTAGACTCCTTGCAAAACAAACACAAAACATCAAATAAATATCTGAATACAAAATACACATCATCCATGTCCTATATACACACCAAAGCCGGAGCTCTAAAATATTGGGGGGGGGGGGGGGGGGGGGGACGACTTACTTTAGGCTCTGATATATAATTGTGTGACGCTGTTTTATCATTGATGCCGTTATATCATGTGATGTCATTGATGATGCAGTAGATGCCATGTATGATGGCTGATTGATTATATTTACAACACTGGATGTCCTGTCTGATTTCACAAAATATCTCCAAATGTATGTTTGTGGAGGGGTAGAAGAGGCATTTCAACATGTTGGTCACTACATATATTAATACAAGGCACAGTAACTAAAAGGTACTTCAGTTTCAATATTTTTAACAAGTAGTATTGCTAAGCAGATACTATTTGGGCCACACACACACACAAAAAAAAAAAAGACATAACATCCAAGCCGTGACCGTTTACCTTTTTAACTTCCAATGCACATTCCATTAATGCTTTCACACTTCCGACTTCACGGAGGGTTTTTTTGCTATTTACATCTGCTCGCCAAGATAAATTTCTCAGTACACTTGCTATAACCTGAAAAAGAAGCAAAGAAACCAGAGTGACCTAAAACGAATTGCATTTTTATTTAGAATATATCAGGTGACCATATTTAGATACAAAAGAAAAAAATGTTCAGAGGAAGGCTACTAAAATGGTCAAAAATAAAAAGGAAAGGATTTTTTTATGGTCTTAATGTGTATAGTATAGAGAAAAGAATAATAAGAGGTGATATGACAAGGACCTTCAAGTATATCAAAGGATTTAATTAGACTTGTGACAAGATTATTTATTTTATCAAAAGAGAAACACCAGAACAAGTAATCAGGATCTCAGAAGGTAGCAGGATCAGGAAGTTATCTACATCAGCACAGATTTGAAAAAAGGGTGGGTGATTCAATATTCATTAAATAAATGCTACATAAAATTGAGTTTTCAAAACAAAGATTAACCGTATAATAATATGAAAATGTATCTGACAGAGAAAAATCTACTGCTTAGTTGAAAGTGTTACTGCATTGTCTGTTTATCACACATGTTTTAATTATGCAATTATAGTGTATTGAGTGCTCCTTTAGTATTTGTATCCAGTGTGTTTTACACGCTAAAATGAATTCCAACTACCTACTACAAAATGATTAAGCAACTATCTAACGTGTGGGGAATAAACCACGAGCATGAAATTACCTGCTGTAGGTCCTCACTTTCTGATTTCAGCTGGGCAACAAGAGCTCGCATACAGCTTTTCATAGAGCACAAAGTGGCCTGAAAAATAAATGAATAAATTGCATACAATTATATAAATACTGTGCTGTTTACTTTTTATTAATACATTTCATGGCTGTGAATAATAAAAAAAAAATTACATTAAAGCATCTGGCAATTTCACATTTCATTTGTCCCAACCTCTCAAAAAAAATAATATACACATTTCTCCATTTTAAACGGTAAAGCTTGTCAACATTGGGACAGTAAAACTTACAATTGTAAACGCTGTGTCTTATATTGACCAAACATTATTAAATCTAGAGATATGTGGAACCAACACTGTTGTTTCCTGCTTTAGAATAGCTCAGTTTATCAGCGCTTCTATAACAAGAAGCTAATATATAGGTGACAACAATGGTCAATTTGTACAACCCAAATTTAGTGGTGTTTCTTTTGGAGTAACCAATAGCGTATCTTACTGAAGGGCCTTAGCACCTAACAGCACATGGGCAAACAGATTTGTTATATTTAAGTATGCAAATGTTTTTTTTATTCTTGAAATAAGGGTACTATAATTGAGCAGAAAACATGCACAAAAACAAATGTTAAGCATTGATGATATTGATGAAATAAAATACAAAACATTACAATATTTTACCCCATTGGCTACTAAAGATGGATGCATTAGTACATGTATTATACATGTTCATGTGAAATTATTATCTAATATTTCAATGAGAGAACATCTTTCCATATGACTAGTACTTGAGTTTGAGTGCCCCTCCATTATTGCTAATAACAAATACCTTGTTAGCTACATCTCCAAAGGTCAGGTTGGTCAAAGCCATCCCAGCATACCGGCGTAATGTAACACTATAGTGGTCATTAATAAGTCCATACATTTCACAGTCTACGTGCAAAAGCTCTGCAATAGCCTGTAATCCACCTATAAGAAAGCAAACACATAAGTACACCCAGTATGTAGAACGATCATCACATTTTTCTCATAAAAAAAACATAAGTGCACTTACCAAGTTCATTCATCGCATGTCTATGTTCCTCATCAAATGAAAGTTTCATTAGGACACATACAGCAGGGCAGATCTGATGCTCAACTGGGGCAGGCACTGGAATACAAAATGGTCATTAAAATCACTTTCCTGCCCTTCAGATATTAAAGGGACAGTCAACACTAAAATTGTTATGGTTTAAAAAGTTAGACAACGCCTTTACTACCCATTCCCCAGCTTTACACAACCAACATTGTTATATTAATATACTTTATTACATTCAAACCTCTAAATTAAGCCACTATAGACAGCCTCTTAATCGCATGATTTTTATTTGCTTTTCACAACAGGAGACAGCTAATTCATGTGAGCCATATAGGTAACATTGTGCTCACGCCAGTGGATTCTGCACAACACAGCTAAAATGCAAGTCAATAGATAATGAATAAAAAGTTATGTGATCAGGGGGCTGTCAAAAGAGGCTTAGATACAATGTAATCACAGAGGTTAAATGTATAATAATATAACCATATTGGCTGTGCAAAACACTGGGGAATGGGTAATAAAGGGATTATCAATCTTTTAAAACAATACATTATTTTGAGTTGAATGTCCCTTTTAAGCATTTAAGGTAAACACTTTAATACAGATAAAGCTGGCACAATTATATTACAGCATAGAACCAATATACTTCAGGTAAAAAATATGCATAAACAGAATATGCTTTTCCACAGATTTCAAATCAGACTCATTTACTGCTTGATTTTTCAATCGCTGGCCATAACTTACAGCAGCAACTATGAAAGGTCATATAGATAGATGGTGATAGATCTGAATCTCCATCTTTTCTATGCTGTGAGTAAACGTCAGGAAGCTAAGAGATAGATACACAAAAAACATAATTTATGCTTACATGATAAATTTATTTCTCTTGTAGTGTGTTCAGTCCACGGGTCATCCATTACTTATGGGATATATTCTCCTTCCCAACAGGAAGTTGCAAGAGGATCACCCAAGCAGAGCTGCTATATAGCTCCTCCCCTCACATGTCATATCCAGTCATTCGACCGAAACAAGACGAGAAAGGAAAAACTATAGGGTGCAGTGGTGACTGGAGTTTAATTAAAATTTAGAACTGCCTCAAAAAAAGACAGGGCGGGCCGTGGACTGAACACACTACAAGAGAAATAAATTTATCAGGTAAGCATAAATTATGTTTTCTCTTGTTAAGTGTGTTCAGTCCACGGGTCATCCATTACTTATGGGATACCAATACCAAAGCTAAAGTACACGGATGATGGGAGGGACAAGGCAGGAACATTAAACAGAAGGAACCACTGCCTGTAGAACCTTTCTCCCAAAAACAGCCTCCGAAGAAGCAAAAGTGTCAAATTTGTAAAATTTTGAAAAGGTATGAAGTGAAGACCAAGTTGCAGCCTTGCAAATCTGTTCAACAGAGGCCTCATTCTTAAAGGCCCAGGTGGAAGCCACAGCTCTAGTGGAATGAGCTGTAATTCTTTCAGGAGGCTGCTGTCCAGCAGTCTCATAGGCTAAACGTATTATGCTACGAAGCCAAAAAGAGAGAGAGGTGGCCGAAGCCTTTTGACCTCTCCTCTGACCAGAATAAACGACAAACAGAGAAGAAGTTTGCCGAAAATCTTTAGTTGCCTGTAAGTAGAACTTCAGGGCACGGACTACGTCCAGATTATGCAAAAGACGTTCCTTCTTTGAAGAAGGATTAGGACATAATGATGGAACAACAATCTCTTGATTGATATTCCTGTTAGAAACAACCTTAGGTAAAAACCCAGGTTTAGTACGCAGAACTACCTTGTCTGAATGAAAAATCAGATAAGGAGAATCGCAATGTAAGGCAGATAACTCAGAGACTCTTCGAGCCGAGGAAATAGCCATCAAAAACAGAACTTTCCAAGATAAAAGCTTAATATCAATGGAATGAAGGGGTTCAAACGGAACACCCTGAAGAACTTTAAGAACCAAGTTTAAGCTCCACGGAGGAGCAACAGTTTTAAACACAGGCTTAATCCTAGCCAAAGCCTGCCAGACGTTTGTGTAAAAGAATAGACAGAGCAGAAATCTGTCCCTTTAACGAACTAGCGGATAAACCCTTTTCTAAACCTTCTTGTAGAAAAGCCAATATCCTAGGGATCCTAACCTTACTCCATGAGTAACTCTTGGAATCACACCAATATAAATATTTACGCCATATCTTATGGTAAATTTTTCTGGTAACAGGTTTCCGAGCCTGTATTAATGTATCAATAACCGACTCCGAAAAACCACGCTTTGATAGAATCAAGCGTTCAATCTCCATGCAGTCAGCCTCAGAGAAATTAGGCTTGGATGGTTGAAAGGACCCTGAATTAGAAGGTCCTGCCTCAGAGGCAGAGACCATGGTGGACAGGACGACATGTCCACTAGGTCTGCATACCAGGTCCTGCGTGGCCACGCAGGCGCTATCAGAATCACCGATGCTCTCTCCTGTTTGATCCTGGCAATCAGTCGAGGTAGCAACGGAAATGGTGGAAACACATAAGCCATGTTGAAAACCCAAGGGGCTGCTAGTGCATCTACCAGCACCGCTCCCGGGTCCCTGGACCTGGATCCGTAACAAGGAAGCCTGGCGTTCTGGCGAGATGCCATGAGATCCAGCTCCGGTTCGCCCCAATGAAGAATCAGTTGAGCAAACACCTCCGGGTGAAGTTCCCTTCCCCCGGATGAAAGGTCTGGCGACTTAGAAAGTCCGCCTCCCAGTTCTCCACGCCTGGGATGTAGATCGCTGACAGGTGACAAGAGTGAGCCTCTGCCCAGCGAATTATCTTCGAGACTTCCAACATCGCTAGGGAACTCCTGATTCCCCCTTGATGATTGATGTAAGCCACAGTCGTGATGTTGTCCGACTGAAATCTGATGAACCTCAGTGTTGCTAACTGAGGCCAAGCTAGAAGAGCATTGAATATTGCTCTTAATTCCAGAATGTTTATTGGGAGGAGTTTCTCCTCCTGAGTCCACGATCCCTGAGCCTTCAGGGAGTTCCAGACTGCACCCCAGCCTAGTAGGCTGGCATCTGTTGTTACAATCGTCCAATCTGGTCTGCGAAAAGTCATTCCTTTGGACAGATGAACCCGCGACAACCACCAGAGAAGAGAATCTCTGGCCTCCTGGTCCAGATTTAGTAAAGGGGACAGATCTGAGTAATCCCCATCCCACTGACTTAGCATGCATAGTTGCAGCGGTCTGAGATGCAGGCGCGCAAATGGCACTATGTCCATTGCCGCGACCATTAAGCCAATTACTTCCATGCACTGAGCTACTGATGGGCTTGGAATGGAATGAAGGACACGGCAAGCATTTAGGATTTTTGATAACCTGGACTCCGTCAGGTAAATCTTCATCTCTACAGAATCTATAAGAGTCCCTAGAAAGGGAACCCTTGTGAGTGGTAACAGAGAACTCTTTTCCATGTTCACTTTCCACCCATGCGACCTCAGAAATGCTAGAACTATCTCTGTATGAGACTTTGCATTTTGAAAACTTGACACTTGTATCAGAATGTCGTCTAGGTACGGAGCCACCGCTATGCCTCGCGGTCTTAGTACCGCCAGAAGCGAGCCCAGAACCTTTGTAAAAATTCTCGGGGCCGTAGCCAACCCGAAGGGAAGAGCTACAAACTGGCAATGCCTGTCTAGAAAGGCAAACCGTAGGTACCGATAATGATCTTTGTGAATCGGTTAAGATCTTCAGGTCCAAGATTTGCCTGAAGGTTCCCTCTTTTTTGGGAACCACAAACAGATTTGAGTAAAAACCTTGCCCTTGTTCCGTCCGCGGAACCGGGTGGATCACTCCCATTACTAAGAGGTCTTGTACACATCGTAGAAATGCCTCTTTCTTTATTAGGTTTGTTGATAACTTTGACAGATGAAATCTCCCTTGTGGAGGAGAAGTTTTGAAGTCCAGAAGGTATCCCTGAGATATGATCTCCAACGCACAGGGATCCTGGACATCTCTTGCCCAGGCCTGGGCGAAGAGAGAAAGTCTGCCCCCCACTAGATTCGTTTCCGGATAGGGGGCCCTTTCTTCATGCTGTCTTAGGGGCAGAAGTAGGTTTTCTGGACTGATTGCCCTTGTTCCAGGACTGGTTGCCTTTCCAACCCTGTCTGTAACGAGTAGCAGTCCCTTCCTGTTTTGGAGCGGAGGAAGTTGATGCTGCTCCTGCCTTGAAATTACAAAAAGCACGAAAATTAGACTGTTTGGCCTTTGATTTGGCCCTGTCCTGAGTAATGTCAGCAATAATTTCTTTCAAGCCGGGCCCGAATAAGGTTTGCCCTTTGAAAGGAATAGAAAGCAATTTAGATTTAGAAGTTACATCTGCTGACCAGGATTTAAGCCATAGCGCTCTGCGCGCCTGGATGGCGAATCCGGAGTTCTTAGCCGTTAGTTTGGTTAAATGCACAACGGCATCCAAAACAAATGCATTAGCTAGCTTAAGGGCTTTAAGCTTGTTCATAATCTCATCCAATGGTGCTGTGCGAATAGCCTCTTCCAGAGACTCAAACCAGAATGCCGCTGCAGCAGTGACGGGCGCAATGCATGCAAGGGGCTGTAATATGAAACCTTGTTGAACAAACATTCTCTTAAGGTAACCTTCTAATTTTTTATCCATTGGATCTGAGAAAGCACAACTATCCTCCACCAGGATAGTGGTACGCTTGGCTAAAGTAGAAACTGCTCCCTCCACCTTAGGGACCGTCTGCCATAAGTCTCGTGTGGTGGCGTCTATTGGGAACATTTTTCTAAATATCGGAGGAGGGGAAAAAGGCACACCGGGTCTATCCCACTCCTTGCTAATAATCTCTGTAAGCCTTTTAGGTATAGGAAAAAACGTCAGTACACACCGGTACCGCATAGTATTTATCCAGCCTACATAATTTCTCTGGGATTGCAACCGTGTCGCAATCATTCAGAGCCGCTAACACCTCCCCTAGCAATACACGGAGGTTCTCAAGCTTAAATTTAAAATTTGAAATTTCTGAATCCGGTCTCCCCGGATCAGATCCGTCACCCACAAAATGAAGCTCTCCGTCCTCATGTTCTGCAAATTGTGACGCAGTATCGGACATGGCTCTCGTGTCATCGGCGCGCTCTGTCCTTAACCCAGAGCTATCGCGCTTGCCTCTTAACTCAGGCAAATTAGATAATACTTCTTTCATAACATTAGCCATATCATGCAAAGTGATTTGTAAGGGCCTTGATGTACTTGGCGCCACAATCTCACGCACCTCCTGAGCGGGAGGCGAAGGTACTGACACGTGAGGAGAGTTAGGCGGCATAACTTCCCCCTCGTTGTCTGGTGATAATTTCTTTACCAGTAAAGACTGACTTTTATTTAAAGTAACATCAATACAATTGGTACACATATTTCTATTGGGCTCCACATTGGCTTTTAAACATAATGAACAAGTAGATACATCTGTATCAGACATGTTTAAACAGACTAGCAATGAAGGCTAGCAAGCTTGGAAAAAATCTTTCAATAAATTTACCAGCAATAGAAAAAACGCTGCAGCGCTTTTAAAAACACAAAAAAACAGAATTTATGTTTACCTGATAAATTACTTTCTCCAACGGTGTGTCCGGTCCACGGCGTCATCCTTACTTGTGGGATATTCTCTTCCCCAACAGGAAATGGCAAAGAGCCCAGCAAAGCTGGTCACATGATCCCTCCTAGGCTCCGCCTACCCCAGTCATTCGACCGACGTTAAGGAGGAATATTTGCATAGGAGAAACCATATGGTACCGTGGTGACTGTAGTTAAAGAAAATAAATTATCAGACCTGATTAAAAAAACCAGGGCGGGCCGTGGACCGGACACACCGTTGGAGAAAGTAATTTATCAGGTAAACATAAATTCTGTTTTCTCCAACATAGGTGTGTCCGGTCCACGGCGTCATCCTTACTTGTGGGAACCAATACCAAAGCTTTAGGACACGGATGAAGGGAGGGAGCAAATCAGGTCACCTAAATGGAAGGCACCACGGCTTGCAAAACCTTTCTCCCAAAAATAGCCTCAGAAGAAGCAAAAGTATCAAACTTGTAAAATTTGGTAAAAGTGTGCAGTGAAGACCAAGTCGCTGCCCTACATATCTGATCAACAGAAGCCTCGTTCTTGAAGGCCCATGTGGAAGCCACAGCCCTAGTGGAATGAGCCGTGATTCTTTCGGGAGGCTGCCGTCCGGCAGTCTCGTAAGCCAATCTGATGATGCTTTTAATCCAAAAAGAGAGAGAGGTAGAAGTTGCTTTTTGACCTCTCCTTTTACCGGAATAAACAACAAACAAGGAAGATGTTTGTCTAAAATCCTTTGTAGCATCTAAATAGAATTTTAGAGCGCGAACAACATCCAGATTGTGCAACAAACGTTCCTTCTTTGACACTGGTTTCGGACACAGAGAAGGTACGATAATCTCCTGGTTAATGTTTTTGTTAGAAACAACTTTTGGAAGAAAACCAGGTTTAGTACGTAAAACCACCTTATCTGCATGGAACACCAGATAAGGAGGAGAACACTGCAGAGCAGATAATTCTGAAACTCTTCTAGCAGAAGAAATCGCAACTAAAAACAAAACTTTCCAAGATAATAACTTAATATCAACGGAATGTAGGGGTTCAAACGGAACCCCCTGAAGAACTGAAAGAACTAAGTTGAGACTCCAAGGAGGAGTCAAAGGTTTGTAAACAGGCTTAATTCTAACCAGAGCCTGAACAAAGGCTTGAACATCTGGCACAGCTGCCAGCTTTTTATTACTGCAATTGCGAAAAAACATGAAGGAATTGTTCAAAATTCACCAAATTTTCACCACAGTGTCTTAAAGCCTTAAAAGTATTGCACACCAAATTTGGAAGCTTTAACCCTTAAAATAATGGAACCGGAGCCGTTTTTAACTAAAAAACTCTAAGCCATCTCCGTGGAGATGTTGCCTGTACAACGGCAAAGAGAATGACTGGGGTAGGCGGAGCCTAGGAGGGATCATGTGACCAGCTTTGCTGGGCTCTTTGCCATTTCCTGTTGGGGAAGAGAATATCCCACAAGTAAGGATGACGCCGTGGACCGGACACACCTATGTTGGAGAAAACTGTCACAGTTGAAATAACAATGAACTAATTCAGTTATAGCCAACAATTTTAACAGTAAATGTATGAATTTAGCAGAGGATTGCACCCACTAGCAAACGGATGATTAACCCCTCAATACCCAAAAACGGATAATCAATTTAAGATTTAACGCTTTTATCACAGTCAAACACACTGTCACAGGTCTGCTGTGACTGATTACCTCCCTCAAAAATGAATTTTGAAGACCCCTGAGCTCTCTGGAGACGTCCTGGATCAAGGAGGAAGAAGCAGGAAGACTGTGCTAGAATTTTAACTGCGCAACAAGGCGCTAAAAAAGGCCCCTCCCACTCATATTACAACAGTGGGAGACCTGTTACAACGGTTTCTATGCAGAAATATACGTTAGCCATATGGAAAAAAATCATGCCCAAAAAGATTTATCACCAAAGTACCTCACAAAACGAATAACATGCCAGTAAACGTTTTAAAAACAACTTTCCAGTGTTATGCAAAGTTATCACTAAGCCTGCTACCAGTCGCTTCTACTGCAGTTAAGGCTCATACATTTATTTCAGTATTAACAGTATTTTCTCAGTCAAATTCTAGTCCCTAGAAAATAACTCAACTGCGCATACATTTATCAGCCTGATACCAGTCGCTACTACTGCATTAAAGGCTGTACTTACATCATATGGGTAACAGCAGTGTTTTCTTAGTCAATTCCATTCCTAGAAAATATTACTGCACATACCTCATTTGCGGGGGACCCCGCATGCTATTCCCTTTTCTGAAGTTACCCCACTCCTCAGAATGTGCGAGAACAGCCAGTGGATCTTAGTTACGTCTGCTAAGATCATAGAAAATGCAGGCAGATTCTTCTTCTAAATACTGCCTGAGAGAAAAAAACAGCACACTCCGGTGCCATTTTAAAATAATAAACTTTTGATTGAAGAATAATTAGGTAAAAAACTCCTATCTCCTCTCGCGACCTCCTTCTTTGTTGAGACTTGCAAGAGAATGACTGGGTATGACATGTGAGAGGAGGAGCTATATAGCAGCTCTGCTTGGGTGATCCTCTTGCAACTTCCTGTTGGGAAGGAGAATATATCCCATAAGTAATGGATGACCCGTGGACTGAACACACTTAACAAGAGAAAGGAAATGTTTTTCTTCTAGCAGAAATGTGAAATACTGACGTATAGAGGCGTATTTTGGACATATATGCCTGTATCCTTGAGCTCTAAAGTGAGCTGGAAAGTACTGATATTTTATAGATATTTTTTGCAGGAAGTAACTTCATTATTATTTAAAATTAGAACAAACCATTTGCACACCTCAAGAGTCTAAATTATGAAAATACCAACAAATAATTATGAAGATTTGATACCATAAATCCAGTGGAACTGGACATCTGAACAAAGCTTTCATCAGTATTCTTAAATCTAAAGTAGCCACTTAAATATGTTCCAAGAGTAAAAGGGCTGACTCCCACCAATGTTACCTAAGCAAGTTTGATTTCAGACTTTTAGTTTCGGCAAAGAATAACTCATTTTTTTGGTTGCTTCTACCTGGTGTGGTTCCACCAAGTCTTCATCCGACCACATTTTCAGCATCCACCTTCATGAATCTTTTAGTAGCTCAATCATTGCAACTGACTCTCCCTATCTGAGCACAGGTTTTAACATTGCACAAGGGAGCAATCGTGTGCAAGCAGGGGCTGTTAATCACCCCAGTTGGACTTGTCCTGGTTGATTGCAAACCACCAACTCAGAGCTGGCGTATAGGTTAAGAAGCAGCGGTCATCAGGCTCATGCAAGCCTACACCAAAGAGATCCAAAGCTGCATCACACAACTAGATAAATAGCACTATCTGGACAGTGTAAGCAAAGAGCAAAAACCATATTATCTTATTACAATTTCAGCAAAAAAGTGACAGTACAGACTTACTTTAATGCATTTTAAAAATAAGATCATATGTAATAGTGCTCTATATATTTATATTAGGATTATGAACCACTAATAGGTAATTCAGAGATTAATCAATTCAAGCACTACTCATATACAGTGCAGAGCACATTACTGTTCCATTTCTGCAAACTGTTTACAGCCATATCCATTATAACCAACAAATCTATCAAACTGTGTGAAACTAATTTTTTAAGGCTTCTGATGCCTTATTTATCATACAATGAAAATGCCTTTTTAACAGTCCCCCCCCCCCCCCCAACACGGATGACTTTGCTTCCCCTGTCACAGTACAAATATGTAAACTGAAATAGTTCCAGATGTTTTGCTTTATATTCCTCCTGAACTAGAGTTTACACTAACATGATATCCAACAAATTACTGATTTATTTAGTAAACTTCCAAAACAAATGATACAACAGATCTGAGACTGGACGCACATATATTCTTAAAGGGTCAGTCTAGTCCAAAACAAACTTTCATTATTCAGATAGATCATGTAATTTCAAACATTTTTAAATTTACATCTATCACCAATTTTCCTTTGTTCTCTTGGTATACTTAGATGAAAGCTAAACCTAGGAGGTTCATATTCTAATTTCTAAGCCCTTGAAGCCTGTCTCATCTCAGGGTATTAGAGGGTGTTAGTTCATGTGTTACATATAGATAACACTGTGCTCACGCACGTGGAGTTCCTAGGAGCCAGCACTGATTGGCTAAAATGCAAGTCTGTCAAAAGAACTGAAATAAGTGGCAGTTTGCAGGGGCTTAGATACAAGATAATCACACAGGTAAAAAGTGTATTAATATAACTGTGTTGGTTATGCAAAACTAGAGAATCGATACTATAATTGCATCTCTAACGCGTCCGTCGGTGTCGCCAGTTGTGCATGCATCCTCAATGGAAGGTTGGCTGCGCGAGGCATCTAAAATAATGTTGGCTGTGCGCGCAGCCAAAAGAATCCACCTAATAAACCTAATTAACCCTATTAACACTAAAAAAAACCCTGTAAACTACCCATTGCCCCTAAAGGGGCATTTGTATAGGCATTGCCCTTAAAAGGGCATTTAGCTCTTTTACAACCCATTAAATTCCTAATCTTAAAAAATAAAAAAAAAATCTTAACACTAAGCCCCAAATAGGTACTCACCGTTCCTGAAGTCCGGCAGAGAAGGTCTTTTTCCAGGCAGCTCCATCATCTTCTATCTTCATCCGGAGCGAAGGTGGCGTGGAACTGGATTCCCCGATGCGTGGATCCTCAGTTGCGGTCCTTGGCAGGGTGGAGGCTCCTCTTCATGCGCACACTAAAGATTGAATGCAAGGTACCCCATATTTATTGGAGTACCTTGCATTCCTATTGGCTGAAATTTTTATATCATCCAATAGGATGAGAGCTACTGAAATCTTATTGGCTGATTTCAAAATTTCAGCCAATAGGAATGCAAGGTACCCCAAATTGATTGCGGTACCTTGCATTCAATCTTCAGTGTACAACTGACATTGGATGAAGAGGAGCCTCCATGCCGCCAAGGAATGCCACAGCAGCCATTGAGGACGCTGCCGTTTAAGACCGCCGCTGAGGATCCATGCATGGGGGAAGACAGCTCTGCACCTCCGCTCCGCCTTAGCTCTGGATAAAGATAGAAGATGTTGGAGCAGCCTGGAAGAAGACCTTTTCCGCCGGACTTCAGGAATGGCGAGTACCTATTTGAGGTTTAGTCTAAGGCTTTTTTTTTTTTTTTTTTTAGATTAGGGTTTTTTGGGCTGGAAAAGAGCTGATTGCCCTTTTAAGGGCAGTAAAAGAGTTGAATGCCCTTAATGGGTAGTTTAGTTTTTTTTAGTGTTAGTTTTTTTTTATTTATTTTGGGGGGTTTGGTGGGTGGTGGGGTTTTACTGTTAGGGGGTAATTGGTAATTTTTGCAAGTAAAAGAGCTGTTTAACTTAGGGCAATGCCCTACAAAAGGCCCTTTTAAGGGCTATTGGTAGTTTATTGTTAGATTAGGGGGTGTTTTTATTTTGGGGGGGATTTTTTATTTTTATAGGGGTATTCATTTAAGTTTACATTTTTTATTTTGGATAGCTCTGTTTATTTTTTTTCTGTAATTTTACTTTTTTTCTTTTTTTGCAACTTTAGCTTAGGAGTTTACATAGACTGCCCTCTAGGCAGGCTTATCGCCTAGTGGGTAATAAAGGGATTATCTATCTTTTAAAACAATAACTATTCTGGTGTAGACTTTTCCTTTAACTAATTAATTACCACAAACCAACATCTGCTAATGACAAACATATCTGAATTTTTGCATACTTGGGTTTTTATCTTGGTCCATGCCTTGTTCGTGTGCTTCCTGCCATTCCCAGCATGTTTCACAGTAGGCGCGGATCTGTTCCAAGAGATGGAGGACACGGATTTCCCTCCTTCCTCGCTTGTCATCAGGCTGAGAATGAATAATGTTATGAAGTGCTGCACTGGCCCTTGCTCGAGCCTCTTTGCTTCCACGGGAGTTCCCCAGCAGCACAGAGTCTTTATCATTACCATGCAGCAGCTGGATTAGAAGAGGAAGGCAGCCAGATTGGCGCATGGCTATACAACTATCTTGCGAGCTTGACATGGCTAGTAAGGTTCTAGACATATCATCCTTGTCATGAGTGCCAAGCATGGACAGAAGTGAATATACCATCTCCACCTATTTGGAAATTAAAGTTATTTAATGAAGGAATATGAAAAAATCATAAACAAATAATATTGCAAATTTAATAACATTTTAGTATGTTGTTGAAGTGGTTAAATTCAACTACTGTAATTTGATTCATGGATTAATATTGAGAGATGGCTGGATCTGCACATCCAGAGTGCTAGGGTGGGTAACTCTGTTAATTTTACAACAGTGTAATTTATACATTTTGTAGACTAAATAAGAAGGGGATTTGCTCCATGAAATATTACTTTAATAAGTTTCACTGCTTGGGGAAAGTATGTGGATTTTGTACTTTATATATCTATTTTTAATGTATTTATTTTTAACTAGAATGTCCCTATAAAGGGACATGAAACCCAAACATGTTATTTCATGAATCAGAGTATGCAATTTTAAATAACTTTGTAATTTACTTATATTGACAGATCTTCTTTATTCTCTTGACATCCTTTGTTGAAACACAGAGAAAAAAGCTCAGGAGCATGTGTCTGCAGCACTATATGGCAGCAGTTTTGCAAGAATGTTACACATTTGCACAAGCACTAGATGGCAGCACTTTTCTCTGCCATGTAGTGATCTAGACATGTGCACGCTACCTACCTAGGTATCTCTTCAACAAAGGATAGCATGAGAGAGTAGCAAATCTGATAAAACAAGTCAACTGGAAACTTTTTTTAAATTGTGTTCTCGGTCTGAATCACAAAAGAAAATGTTTAAGCTTTATGCGCCTTTACTTCTCCGGTTATCTTACCTTAGTACCCAGATGACTTGTCAGCCTTCTTGGAACAGAGTAGGAACTGTTAGAACTCATAACACTGGCAGTATCATGGTCCACTCGAACACTTGAACCCTAAAAAAATAAACAGAATGATGTGAACAGATGTGCATTTTTTTTTTAATGACATAGCTTTCTATATCTGTTTGGAGGGACATTCATGGATTATTCTTGTAGTTCTGCATTCTTTGTTCACTAAAATCGACAGCTTAAATTATTTATATAGCTTAGTTGCTTAAAATTGATTGTTACCAAATACATTGTGATGCTGAAGAAAATATAAATAAAACTCTATATACAAGTGCAGACAAACCAGACAGGAGTACACTAATTCTTCATGTGCCCTAATCAGACATGAGTGATCTTAAAGTGATGGTAAATCCTAGCGTTTGTGAAACGTTAGGATTGACCAGTGGAACAAATAAAGGGCACTTTCAGTCATAAAGAAGCCAATAGTGTGCTAGCTATCCGGCATGGCGCCAGCTGGTCCCCACGGCTATTGGCTAAGAGGTGGAAACGTCACCTCACAGCAAAATAGAGTTCTGCCGTGGGCTGCCTGAGGAGCTCTGAGCGGCGAACGCTTCAGACAAATAAAGGAACTTTCAGCATGACTGAAAGTCCTCTTTATTTGTTCCACTGGTAAATCTTAGCGTTTCAAACACTAGAATTTACCATCACTTTAACCCTTTGAGTGCTAAGCACTTTCCCACCTGGGTGCTAAGGTGATTTAATTTTTTTTTTTAACTTTTGTAATTTTTTCCCCAGATCCCCAAGACTTACATCGTTGGAAAGCTTAGGCGATTATCTTTCTAACTGCTTAGATGCCTGAGATACAGGCGTCTAAGCAGCATGCCCCCTTTCCCTATACTTTGTATCGTAAATTTTCAATAAAGTTGCTCGGTGACGTCATTGCGTGTAACGTCACTGCGCAAAACGTGAATCCCCGGCGATGCCTGTCACCATGCAGGCCCGATCTCCGGGGTAGGAGCCCTCAAATCTCCCTCAAGGTGCGAGAGGGCTAGCGACGGCTCTGAGCCGTCAGCACCAGAGTGGGAAATTATGCGACGGCTCACTCAAGGGGTTAAAGGTGTGTTAATATTTTTCAATATTTTAGATTTAAAACAAAACAATGTAAATAATTATTTTAGATATGCTGAGGTATTCTACAAAATCCATAATAGCTTTTTACAGTATCTATAATTATTATTATTAATATTTTATTCAATATATAATATTTCCATAATGCAAGTGTTGCGATATCTGAGGTTCTGAAGTTAGTGTGCGTCGGGTTTTGCTCACGCAAAAAAGTTTTACTTTTAACTTGTAATATGCATGCTAACTTGTGCACGCAAAAAGATTACTTATAGTGTGTTTATGCTTAAGTGGGAGTGCTAAAGCCAGCGCTACGGAATTTGGCGGCGCTATACAAATAAATGATAATAAATAAATTCTGCTCCACTTGTAATCTAGCCCTTTATGAGTAAACTTAGAAAAACATAAATAAGCAACATATAAAATATGGTACAAGTAGGATACATGTGCCAAAAAGTAAAAAAAAAAATATCACTCAATATATGCTACATATCTCCCTATACATATTTGTTATATATATATATATATATATAGGCAAACAACAGAAAATATAAAACATTTTACACTTTACAAATAAACTATTAAAGTCTAAGACAAATACAGGATGTATTAGAACCTCTTTATTGTAAACATGACACAGCAGGGATTTGTTCAGCATACGGCAGGTGTAGTGTAGTGTTTTCACAAAATAGAGGAATAACAATTTACAGTTAACAATGAGCATAGCCAAACATAGAGATACAAAAACTTGTCACTGCACTAAAGAACACACAAGCACACAAGATCAGTCTCAGGGGTATAGACAGATTACAGCTTCATCCATTTAGTCATCTAATGAGTGACCTTCACTGCCACTGCTGTATTCATAAAATCTGATACTTCCCAGATGTCTCCCAAAAGGCTCTGAGTACCAACCCGTAGCCATCTGGCATAAAAACATTTAAATAAAATGGGCACAAAAGGGCTTTGCAAGTAATAGACAGAATAGAAAGGGCACTTTAAGTGTAAAAAGTTAAAACCATAAAGGAAAGCGAAAGCTGCAAAGGTGTGTGTGCTGTGGTAATCTGACAACGCACATTATGTCACAGTTACACACAGAAATAAACATTAAAAATACTTATTCACCATGTGACATTTCTCATTTATTGTAAGCACTTTAAAGCAGCTTGGAATGCTTATGGGACAATAATCTGAAGATACAATGAAACCGAATTGATATACCAAGGTGTACTGTTTAGAGAAGGGCTGCCCATCATCTATTAATAGGTCTCGATATAGACCAGATTTTTTATATTCTTGTGTGAGCACAGAGGAATAAATGAATGACATTGATTTCCCCACACACGGATATGTTGAACAACCACCATCTTTCAAACAGCCACATATGTGGCTGCTGAGTTTTTACCAGACAAAAAAAACGTCATTGTAAGACTATTGCTACAGGCTTAAGGAACACTCTCAAAGGCTCGTCTTCAACAGCTGGCATTATACTGAGTTGATTGGAAGTCAGGCATTAAACTTTATGCATCACTTCCAGAATTCATAGTACAACGTGAAGAAAACAGAAATGCCATACAGCTAATTTACTAGTCAATTCTCCTGCACTACCTATCAGCCATGCCTGAAAAGACATTTATATTAATACAATGTACAGATTTCAGTTTGTTTATTGCACATTTACCTACAGATTATACAAATCACGACTATGAGTTGACGCCACTTGAGAGCTTATGTGACAGTTGCACTCGTTTGAGAAACTCATCCATGCCACATGCTGTTAAATATCTGCTTCTTTGTCCCAGTCAGTAAACATTATTAATCTTGTTTTATTATTGTCTTAACTTGCAGAGAAAACACACGTTATTCAAATTCGGACTACAAACAATGTCTATTATATTATTTCCTAAATATAGCCCAATGCTTGCTTTTCATTTACATTTAAATAATTTCTGATACAATAAATAATAGAATAATAGAAAGATTAAAATGTTATATCTAATACACACCACAAATTTAATACATAAAATACACAATTATTTTTTTTTTTATCAACAATTCTATTTAATTAGCAAATTCAAAGCTGCAGCTAAAAAGCCAATACTATTTCATCCTCTCAAAATATCTAAGAGTAAAGACAGAATGTGGCATCATTGAATAGAAATACAAGCAGCAGAGATTCGATTCCTAGCTAGCCCTTATTCTTACACATTTTGGCAGTGGATAATTTTAACTTATGCAGGTTCCTACACAGCTATGTAACAAGCATTTCAATTTCTGTAGGAAGAATTTATAAAATCAGAAAATGATGCAACAAAAATACATTTCCTTTCACCTGTGCATTTCCAGCAGTGGTACCCATGCCAATTTCAGAAGTCCCTTGTCCGTCAGCCTGTTTCTCTGCATCCCTGCTGCCAGCATCGTGTTTATTCTGTGAAGCCCTCTGTCAATGGAAGAATGGGTAGGAGTTACATGGGAAACCAGACAAAGCAAGCTTTAGGAACTGGAAGCTCTCCCAAGCCGTTTATGCATCAGCTTAGTTGTTTCAGAAACCTCTCAGGCTGCGCTTTGTAATATTGTAAAATTAGAGCATCAAATATGAGCAATATATGTTGCGTTCTTAGGCGAGATGGTGTGATGAAAGGGAAGTGTGTTGGCTGGGGATTACAGCTCTGAAAGACAAAGGATCTGCTGTGAGACACAGGAACACAATCCTCTACCAGCTGAGCTCATAATGCAAGCACAGGGATATCAAGCAAGCAGTTGGGAGCAGGCTTCTCTGCAGTATCACGTGACCTCATGCATCTTTCAAGGCCACAAATGTTCAGCTGAAGCAGCAATGCTAAGCAATTGTTTAGTAAACACTCCAAGAGCCAGACATTATACCTGAAACAACATACATACATGCTTGGATGGTTATCAAAATGCCTGCTAGCCATATAGCACTTTTACTTTTCAATAAAATCGGTAAGCATGGAATGGGCCAACAATCTGTATTCACATCTAAAACGGATTAATAATAATGATAAACAACAATCCGTTTCCATGAGATAGGTATGCAGCAACACAAAAAGAGAATGCATGTGTCATAAAGTTCACCATAATGTCACTTATTACTGTACTTTTCATTACCAGACCCTCACAGAATACAAAAAGTGAACTATTATTAGTAATTAATTTTAACATCCAATCCCAAAACTCTGTTGCTAATGGTGGCACCACAAATACTGAACTAATTCAGTGCAGAAAATTAGCTTTCAGGGAAATTAATTTTAATGAAAACCTAGCACCCATGTCTCATGTATAATATACTGTATATTACTGAGTTACAAATACACTGCAAAGGTTTGTTTTTACTTCATTGTCTGGTGTAAGTACCTTAATACACCATTTAGACAAAACCTTTACCACCTGTAACGAGACCCCTTTTGTCTCCTTTACTTTTAGAATTACTTCATTATTGGAAACTTTTTAACTGAAAGCTTTTTAATGGACTTTCATCTTACGGACTTTATTTAGATGAATTTGTTCTGATAATACATTGTATTTCTTTATATGTGGTAATTTTATATGTGAAATTTGTGATTTTTTTTATTTTGTTATTAGGAAGTTTTTTATCCACCACTTTTTATCATACTGTTTTGCATTATCGATATTGCTTTTATTATGCTTAAATTATGTATTATTAAATGTAATGTAAGTGTTTATAGCTTTTATTACCATGGATTGTCATTAAGATACTACACTTGATATTAGCTTACTAGTAGACTTTAGTTAGCACTTTGACTGGTACCCGGATCTAGTTAAATAGTAGATTTTGGTCAGCAGGTTTGAAATAGGAGACTTTTACCGATCCCTATTTCTCTACCAACGCACTTTAAATTATGGCAGGTGTGTGATGACTCTTATTTAACATGGTTTTGAATGTGATTGCTTAATTCTGAACACAGCAACATCCCTAGTTATAAGTTATATGTGCACACTTATGCAACCACATTATTTTAGTTTTTTTTTGTTTTCACAGAAACCTGACATTTTAACAGGGGTGTGTAGACTTTATATCCACTGTATATATATATGTGTGTGTATAAATATATATATATATATACACATACACAAATTATATATATATTTCTTCTAAGAAGGAGCATTTGTTGCATAACTTGGACGTGGTCTTTCCCATTCCCACGTAATAATTTCCGAGATTCTCTTAGGAACTGGAAAAAAATCACATCCAGTAAGCAGGCACCTCTAAGTATTTGTCCATCTTACACAATTTCTCTGGTGGTACCACAATAGAGTCACAGTCATCCAGAGTCGCTAAAACCTCCAGAAGAAACAGGCAGAGGTGTTCAAGCTTAAATCTAAAGGACATGACGTCCGAGTCCATCTGAGGTAACACACTTCCCGAGTCGGAAAGTTCCCCATCAGACAGAGGTTCCCTGACCCCCAATTCAGATCCCTGTGAGGGTACATCGGAAATAGCCAACAAAGCATCAGAAGTCTCAGGATTCGAATTGGCTTCTGTCCTGCTGCGTTTGCTTCAACACTGGCAACTTAGATAAAACCTCTGTAAGGGTAGATGACATAACTGCAGCCATATCCTGCAGAGTAAATGAAGTGGACGCGGTTGAAGAACCCAGCGTCGCTTGGGTGGGCGTTAAAGGTTGTGACGCTTGGGGAGAAAGTAGCGACATACCCTGATTCTCATCAGACTGAGAAGCAGCCTTAGACACACTTTCATTAGAAGAAAATCTGCTCTTTACATTGTAAGGCCCTTTCAGTACATGAGGGACAAAAAGTAAGAGGGGGTTCCACAATGGCATCTAAATACATTGAACAAGTACTTTCCTCAAGTTCAGACATGTTAGACTAGCAATAGCAATAATAGTCGTTCTTTACTTGATATATTAAGCTCTGAAGTCAAATCATATATTCAAAAAGTTTGAACTAAAAAGTGTACTGCGCCTTTAAATAATTAAAGTGCAACAATTTTTCTGCTATCAACGTTTGCAGCAATAAAAAAAGTGCACTTATGTTCCAAAGTAACTTAACAATATTGCTCCATTTGTGTGCTGCACCTCGTCACAGCTCTGCTGCGGCACCTACCTGCTCCCAGATCATACTGATCCTCCTTGAGTAGCGCTCCTAAGTCTCTCTGTACCCTTCGAGTACAAACTGACTTAGGCCCCACCGGAGCCCAGGACCTTGCTGCCGATCCGGATGAATACTGCGCGGCTGAGCGTGCAAAATTAGGCCCCACCCACCGTGGGCGTAACTAGAGCCTTACTGAGACCCGCATGGGAAGAAAAATAACATGGCTTTTCATAGTGAGTTAAGTTGGGAAACCGACATGTGCCCTTCTGATACACACACTTTAATAAAAGTGCAACAAACATTGAAAATTGCTCTCTGCCAAGCCAGTTATAATGACATAATAACAATAGCCCTCCCTTAAGCAGCAAACCGCATCTCCCAGCGTCAGCCCACACAGTATAGTGCAAAAGTGAAACACCAAACACACTGATATTCTGTCCGGCAGTAATCAAAAATAAAAGGGAATTCCAGTTACACCATTTCCTTACATATAGTGCATACTGATTACCCCTTCCCAGTTAGGGAATAATGTCAGCCTGTTCTGATGCATCTAATCTCCCCAGAAACAAATGACTGAACATACCTCAATGCTGCTTGTAGCATGACACAGTTCTCCACACTGAAGATGTTTCTTTACACTACCTTCAACCACTCTGTGGGAACCAGCAAGATCTTAGATAATGCTTGCTAAGATCATCAACATCAGGGCAGAAAATAAGATGTCTCCACTCCTCTTGGGAAGTTATTGACTAACTATTTCTCCCTGAGAAAAATAATACTCACTGGCACCATATTAAAATAAAAAAACTTCTTGATTGAAGAATCTAAACTAACACCTCACTTTACCTCTTCCTATCACTAACACAGGCAAAGAGAATGACTGGGGTGGGAGGGAAGGGAGGAGCTATATATACAGCTCTGCTGTGGTGCTCTTTGCCACTTCCTGCTGACCAGGAGGCGTAATCCCATAAGGATGAAATCCGTGAACTCGTCATATCTTGTAAAAGAAATATATAGATGTATATACATACATATAGATATATACATACACACATATACAGGGAGTGCAGAATTATTAGGCAAATGAGTATTTTGACCACATCATCCTCTTTATGCATGTTGTCTTACTCCAAGCTGTATAGGCTTGAAAGCCTACTACCAATTAAGCATATTAGGTGATGTGCATCTCTGTAATGAGAAGGGGTGTGGTCTAATGACATCAACACCCTATATCAGGTGTGCATAATTATTAGGCAACTTCCTTTCCTTTGGCAAAATGGGTCAAAAGAAGGACTTGACAGGCTCAGAAAAGTAAAAAATAGTGAGATATCTTGCAGAGGGATGCAGCACTCTTAAAATTGCAAAGCTTCTGAAGCGTGATCATCGAACAATCAAGCGTTTCATTCAAAATAGTCAACAGGGTCGCAAGAAGCGTGTGGAAAAACCAAGGCGCAAAATAACTGCCCATGAACTGAGAAAAGTCAAGCGTGCAGCTGCCAAGATGCCACTTGCCACCAGTTTGGCCATATTTCAGAGCTGCAACATCACTGGAGTGCCCAAAAGCACAAGGTGTGCAATACTCAGAGACATGGCCAAGGTAAGAAAGGCTGAAAGACGACCACCACTGAACAAGACACACAAGCTGAAACGTCAAGACTGGGCCAAGAAATATCTCAAGACTGATTTTTCTAAGGTTTTATGGACTGATGAAATGAGAGTGAGTCTTGATGGGCCACATGGATGGGCCCGTGGCTGGATTGGTAAAGGGCAGAGAGCTCCAGTCCGACTCAGACGCCAGCAAGGTGGAGGTGGAGTACTGGTTTGGACTGGTATCATCAAAGATGAGCTTGTGGGGCCTTTTCGGGTTGAGGATGGAGTCAAGCTCAACTCCCAGTCCTACTGCCAGTTTCTGGAAGACACCTTCTTCAAGCAGTGGTACAGGAAGAAGTCTACATCCTTCAAGAAAAACATGATTTTCATGCAGGACAATGCTCCATCACACGCGTCCAAGTACTCCACAGCGTGGCTGGCAAGAAAGGGTATAAAAGAAGAAAATCTAATGACATGGCCTCCTTGTTCACCTGATCTGAACCCCATTGAGAACCTGTGGTCCATCATCAAATGTGAGATTTACAAGGAGGGAAAACAGTACACCTCTCTGAACAGTGTCTGGGAGGCTGTGGTTGCTGCTGCACGCAATGTTGATGGTGAACAGATCAAAACACTGACAGAATCCATGGATGGCAGGCTTTTGAGTGTCCTTGCAAAGAAAGGTGGCTATATTGGTCACTGATATGTTTTTGTTTTGTTTTTGAATGTCAGAAATTTATATTTGTGAATGTTGAGATGTTATATTGGTTTCACTGGTAAAAATAAATAATTGAAATGGGTATATATTTGTTTTTTGTTAAGTTGCCTAATAATTATGCACAGTAATAGTCACCTGCACACACAGATATCCCCCTAAAATAGCAATAACTAAAAACAAACTAAAAACTACTTCCAAAACTATTCAGCTTTGATATTAGAGTTTTTTGGGTTCATTGAGAACATGGTTGTTGTTCAATAATAAAATTAATCCTCAAAAATACAACTTGCCTAATAATTCTGCACTCCCTGTATATATATATATATATATATATATCTATATATATATATATATATACACACACACACACACGCACACACATATATATATATATAAATACATATACATAAAACAGAATTTATGCTTACCTGATAAATTTCTTTCTCCTACGGTGTGTCCGGTCCACGGCTTCATCCTTACTTGTGGGAATATTCTCTTCCCCAACAGGAAATGGCAAAGAGAGCACAGCAAAAGCTGCCCATATAGCTCCCCCACTGGCTCCGCCCCCCAGTCATTCGACCGACGGTTAGGAGAAAAAGGAGAAACCATAGGGTGCCGTGGTGACTGTAGTGTATAGAAAGAAAAAATTTGAAACCTGACTAAAAAGCCAGGGCGGGCCGTGGACCGGACACACCGTAGGAGAAAGAAATTTATCAGGTAAGCATAAATTCTGTTTTCTCCAACATTGGTGTGTCCGGTCCACGGCTTCATCCTTACTTGTGGGAACCAATACCAAAGCTTTAGGACACGGATGAAGGGAGGGAACAAGTCAGGTTACCTAAACCGAAGGCACCACGGCTTGCAAAACCTTTCTCCCAAAAATAGCCTCCGAAGAAGCATAAGTATCGAATTTGTAAAATTTGGCAAAAGTGTGCAGAGAAGACCAAGTCGCTGCCTTACATATCTGATCAACAGAAGCCTCGTTCTTGAAGGCCCATGTGGAAGCCACAGCTCTAGTAGAGTGAGCTGTAATTTGTTCAGGAGGCTGCCATCCGGCAGTCTCATAAGCCAATCGGATGATGCTTTTCAGCCAAAAAGAAAGAGAGGTAGCAGTAGCTTTCTGTCCTCTCCTCTTACCAGAATAAACGACAAACAAAGATGAAGTCTGTCTGAAATCCTTTGTTGCATCTAAATAGAATTTTAAAGCATGGACCACATCTAAATTGTGTAACAAACGTTCCTTTTTCGAAACTGGATTCGGACACAGAGAAGGAACAACTATTTCCTGGTTAATATTCCTGTTGGAAACCACTTTTGGAAGGAAACCAGGTTTGGTACGCAAAACAACCTTATCTGCATGGAATACCAGATAGGGTGGATCACACTGCAAAGCAGACAATTCAGAAACTCTTCTAGCAGAAGAAATAGCAACCAAAAACAGAACTTTCCAAGATAGTAACTTAATATCTATGGAATGCAAAGGTTCAAACGGAACCCCTTGAAGAACTGAAAGAACTAAGTTTAGACTCCATGGAGGAGTCATGGGTCTGTAAACAGGCTTGATTCTGACTAAGGCCTGTACAAATGCTTGTACATCTGGCACTGCTGCCAGACGTTTGTGTAACAAAACAGACAGAGCAGATATCTGTCCTTTTAGAGAACTCGCTGACAACCCTTTATCCAAACCCTCTTGGAGAAAGGAGAGAATCCTAGGAATTTTAATTTTACTCCAAGAGAATCCCTTGGATTCACACCAACAGATATATTTTTTCCATATTTTATGGTAAATTTTCCTAGTCACAGGTTTTGTGGCTTGGACCAGAGTATCTATAACTGAATCTGAAAACCCACGCTTAGATAAAATCAAGCGTTCAATTTCCAAGCAGTCAGCTGCAGAGAGACTAGATTTGGATGTTCGAATGGACCTTGTACTAGAAGATCCTGTCTCAAAGGTAGCTTCCATGGTGGAGCCGATGACATATTCACCAGGTCTGCATACCAAGTCCTGCGTGGCCATGCAGGAGCTATCAGAATCACAGAGGCCTTCTCCTGTTTGATCCTGGCTACGAGCCTGGGAAGGAGAGGAAACGGTGGAAACACATAAGCTAGGTTGAACGACCAAGGCGCCACTAATGCATCCACTAGTGTCGCCTTGGGATCCCTGGATCTGGACCCGTAGCGAGGAACCTTGAAGTTCTGACGAGACGCCATCAGATCCATGTCTGGAATGCCCCATAATTGAGTTAACTGGGCAAAGACCTCCGGGTGGAGTTCCCACTCCCCCGGATGAAAAGTCTGACGACTCAAATAATCCGCCTCCCAGTTGTCTACTCCTGGGATGTGAATTGCAGATAGATTGCAGGAGTGATCCTCCGCCCATTTGATGATCTTGGATACCTCTCTCATCGCCAAGGAACTCTTTGTTCCCCCTGATGATTGATGTAAGCTACAGTTGTCATGTTGTCCGACTGAAATCTTATGAATCCGGCCTTCGCTAGTTGAGGCCAAGCCCGGAGCGCATTGAATATCGCTCTCAGTTCCAGAATGTTTATCGGGAGAACAAACTCTTCCCGAGACCATAGACCCTGAGCTTTCAGGGAGTCCCAGACCGCGCCCCAGCCTAAAAGACTGGCGTCGGTCGTGACAATGACCCACTCTGGTCTGCGGAAACTCATTCCCTGAGACAGGTGATCCTGAGTCAACCACCAACGGAGTGAGTCTCTGGTTAACTGGTCTACTTGAATCTGGGGAGACAAGTCTGCATAATCCCAATTCCACTGTTTGAGCATGCACAGTTGCAATGGTCTTAGATGAATTCGAGCAAAAGGAACCACGTCCATTGCTGCAACCATTAGACCTATTACTTCCATGCACTGAGCTATGAAAGGCTGAGGAATAGATTGAAGAACTTGACAAGCATTTAGAAGCTTTAATTTTCTGACCTCTGTCAGAAAAATCTTCATTTCTACAGAATCTATTATTGTTCCCAGAAAGGGAACCCTTGTAGACGGGGACAGGGAACTCTTTTCCACGTTCACCTTCCACCCGTGAGACCTGAGAAAAGCTAATACAATGTCTGTATGAGCCCTTGATCTGTTAAGGGACGACGCTTGGATTAGGATGTCGTCTAAGTAAGGTGCCACTGCAATGCCCCTCGGTCTTAGAACCGCTAGAAGGGACCCGAGCACCTTTGTGAAAATTCTGGGAGCAGTGGCTAAACCGAACGGAAGAGCCACGAACTGGTAATGTTTGTCCAGAAAGGCGAACCTTAGGAACTGATGATGATCTTTGTGGATAGGAATATGTAGGTACGCATCCTTTAAGTCCACGGTAGTCATGTATTGACCCTCCTGGATTGTTGGTAAAATCGTTTGAATGGTTTCCATTTTGAACAATGGAACTCTGAGGAATTTGTTTAGAATTTTTAAATCCAGAATTGGTCTGAAAGTTCCCTCTTTTTTGGGAACTACAAACAGGTTTGAGTAAAACCCCCGACCCTGTTCCACTGTTGGAACTGGGTGTATCACTCCCATCTTTAATAGATCTCCTACACAATGTAAGAATGCCTGTCTCTTTATCTGGTCTGAAGATATGCGAGACATGTGGAACCTTCCCCTTGGAGGAAGTTCCTTGAACTCTAGAAGATAACCCTGAGAGACTATTTCTAGTGCCCAGGGATCCTGAACATCTCTTGCCCAAGCCTGAGCAAAGAGAGAAAGTCTGCTCCCTACTAGATCCGGTCCCGGATCGGGGGCTACCCCTTCATGCTGTCTTGGTAGCAGCAGCAGGCTTCTTGGCCTGTTTACCCTTGTTCCAGCCTTGCATTGGTTTCCATGCTGGCTTAGACTGGGAAGCGTTACCCTCTTGTCTAGAGGCTGCACAGTTAGGAGACGGTCCGTTCCTGAAGTTGCGAAAGGAACGAAAATTAGATTTGTTCTTAGCCTTGAAAGGCCTATCCTGTGGGAGAGCATGGCCCTTTCCCCCAGTGATGTCTGAAATAATCTCCTTCAATTCTGGCCCAAAAAGGGTCTTACCTTTGAAAGGAATATTAAGCAATTTTGTCTTGGACGACACATCCGCCGACCAAGATTTTAGCCAAAGCGCTCTGCGCGCCACAATTGCAAAACCTGAATTTTTCACCGCTAATTTCGCCAATTGCAAAGCGGCATCTAAAATAAAGGAATTAGCCAACTTTAGTGCGTGAATTCTATCCATGACTTCCTCATATGGAGTCTCCTTATTGAGCGAATTTTCTAGTTCCTCGAACCAAAAAGACGCCGCCGTTGTGACAGGAATAATGCACGAAATTGGTTGGAGAAGGAAACCTTGCTGAACAAATATCTTTTTAAGCAATCCTTCCAATTTTTTATCCATAGGATCTTTGAAAGCACAACTGTCCTCAATGGGAATAGTCGTGCATTTGGCCAACGTAGAAACTGCCCCCTCAACCTTAGGGACTGTTTGCCATGCGTCCCTTCTGGGGTCGACAATGGGGAACATTTTCTTAAATATAGGAGGTGGGACAAAAGGTATACCTGGCTTCTCCCACTCCTTAGTCACTATGTCCGCCACCCTTTTGGGTATCGGAAAGGCATCAGCGTGCACAGGGACCTCAAGGAATTTGTCCATTTTGCACAATTTCTCCGGAATCACCAAAGAGTCACAATCGTCCAGAGTAGTTAGCACCTCCTTAAGCAGGGCGCGGAGATGTTCTAACTTAAATTTAAACGTCACAATATCAGGTTCTGCCTGTTGAGAAACTTTTCCTGAATCTGAAATTTCTCCCTCCGATAGACCCTCCCTCACTGTCAATTCTGACTGGTGTGAGGGTATAACGGATAAATTATCGTCAGCGCACACTTGCTCATCCTCTGTATTTAAAACTGAGCAATCACGCTTTCTTGGAAATGCTGGCAGTTTGGATAAAAGATTAGCTATATAATTATCCATTACTGCCGTTAATTGTTGCATAGTAACAAGCATTGGCACGCTAGATGTACTAGATGTCGCCTGCGCGGGCATAACTGGTGTTGACACAGAAGGAGAGGATGATGAACTATCCCCACTACCTTCATTTGAAGAATCATCTTGGGCAACCTTATTAAATGTGACAGTACTGTCCTTACTTTGTTTGGACGCCATGGCACAATTTTCACATACATTTAAAGGGGGAACCACCTTGGCCTCCATACACACAGAACATGTTCTATCTGAAGGTACAGACATGTTAGACAGACTTATACAGGCTATTAATGCAATAAAACCGTTTTTAAACAAAACCGTTACTGTCTCTTTAAATGTTAAACAGAGGGGCGGAGTTAACTGCCGAACTGAATAGCAGCATCTTCCAGGAGCTCCTGGATAGAAGATCAAATTAAGCCATAAAAAGGGTATTAATTTACACTAAACCAATATCAATCGCCACCAAATTCGTGACAGGAAGAGATTATATCATTCCGCTGCAAGAACAATATTGAACTCAGGCTGGGTAGGAGAGACAGGAGAGACTACCGCAGCTGACTGAGCCAAGCAACCCCTGCCGATACAACCGACTTAATTAGGGTCTATCTTCTCACTCCGGATCCGCTGCTGGACCACCACCTGACATCAAGAGAGCGACTTGCGACCCCGGAGGGTCGGGGCTCCGCTCCGGCGCCGATACTACAAGCTGCGGTGGTTCTGGAGGCGGACCGACAACGAGTCTGACTGTGGTCGGGACACGGGGGGCAGAGGAGTACAAGGTGAGAGACTTTTTGGGAATAATCCTCTTATCCCCCATACACAATATAAGCTGGCCTGGAGCCATCCTGAGCTTATACCGCACTCACTTGCTGGGACACACGGAGGGGAGATTAATGGCGCGAACAGACGCCATCTTAGTTAGAGCCTGAGAACCCCCGTGTGAGAATAGTGAAGGGGAACTCAGAAGATAGAAAGTTAACAAACGACAGTAAAAGGCTTCTGGGACCCCTGAAATTAACACCCAAACACAGTGACGGTCAAGCTCAATTCCCATTCTAAGACCACACGCTGAGCCCTGGAATAAATCGAACAACAGGCCATATTATTTACTGACAGCCTCAATAAAAACCAGAGCAGCGAATTGCACAAGAACTTCACAGTCAGTGTTATAATTTATTTTAGCTGCTGCGCTCACACAGGAGATTATTTTTTTTACCGGACCCACTTCTACAGAGTTCAGCACACAATTACAAGGCTGCATAAACGAATTACGTTAATAACCCTGAAACACACAACTGAAATAAAGATATAGAACTACAGCAGCAATAGATGAAGTTATCATAAGCATACCCTGACAGAAGTCACGATTCACAGATATATCTCAGGGCTCTAGGTATAAAACCATAAAAGACAGCTGGCCTCCCAAAAGAACAGCACCTGAACATTTAGGAAAATAGTTGATAGGCCTGCCAGGTGAAATGTGAATAATCCATCAAATCATATTGGGGATGAAGATACTCCAGCTAACATATCGCTACAGCACCTCATGACTGCTTTTGCTATGAATATGAAATAATTTCCTGCCCACCTGTATCTTTTCTTGAATTATCTACTCTCATATCTACACTACAGAAAATACTGGGTTCCATTAAATACCATCAGTGTCTCCAAAAAACACTTCTTGCAAACTAGCTGATAATCTACCTTACCTACCACTCATTCATCTTCAAGATGGCGTCTAAGAGAGCCACAAAAGGTGAGAAAACAGTAAAATCAGCAACAGTGTCAACATTTTTTAAACCCTCCCAGACAAACAAACAGCTTTTGGACACAGAAATTGAAGACGAATCTGACACCGAAACACATCAAATTGCACAAGATGAAAGTCCACTAACAAAGGCTGACCTCAAAAACTTACGGCTAGATTTAGAGTTTTGTCGGTAAGGACCCGCGTAGCTAACGCCGGCTTTTTTCTGGCCGCACCATAAAAATAACTCTGGTATTGAGAGTCCACATAAAGGCTGCGTTAGGCTCCAAAAAAGGAGCGTAGAGCATTTTTAACGCAGCTTCAACTCTCGATACCAGAGTTGCTTACGGACGCGGCCAGCCTCAAAAACGTGCTCGTGCACGATTCCCCCATAGGAAACAATGGGGCTGTTTGAGCTGAAAAAAAAACTAACACCTGCAAAAAAGCCGCGTTCAGCTCCTAACGCAGCCCCATTGTTTGCTATGGGGAAACACTTCCTACGTCTGCACCTAACACTCTAACATGTACCCCGAGTCTAAACACCCCTAACCTTACACTTATTAACCCCTAATCTGCCGCCCCCGCTATCGCTGACCCCTGCATATTATTTTTAACCCCTAATCTGCCGCTCCGTAAACCGCCGCTACTTACATTATCCTTATGTACCCCTAACACCGCCGACCCCTATATTATATTTATTAACCCCTAATCTGCCCCCCACAACGTCGCCTCCACCTGCCTACACTTATTAACCCCTAATCTGCCGAGCGGACCGCACCGCTATCATAATAAAGTTATTAACCCCTAATCCGCCTCACTAACCCTATAATAAATAGTATTAACCCCTAATCTGCCCTCCCTAACATCGCCGACACCTAACTTCAATTATTAACCCCTAATCTGCCGACCGGAGCTCACCGCTATTCTAATAAATGTATTAACCCCTAAAGCTAAGTCTAACCCTAACACTAACACCCCCCTAACTTAAATATAATTTAAATCTAACGAAATTAACTCTTATTAAATAAATTATTCCTATTTAAAGCTAAATACTTACCTGTAAAATAAATCCTAATATAGCTACAATATAAATTATATTTATATTATAGCTATTTTAGGATTTATATTTATTTTACAGGTAACTTTGTATTTATTTTAACCAGGTACAATAGCTATTAAATAGTTAAGAACTATTTAATAGCTAAAATAGTTAAAATAATTACAAATTTACCTGTAAAATAAATCCTAACCTAAGTTACAATTAAACCTAACACTACACTATCAATAAATTAATTAAATAAAATACCTACAATTACCTACAATTAAACCTAACACTACACTATCAATAAATAAATAAATTAAATACAATACCTACAAATAACTACAATGAAATAAACTAACTAAAGTACAAAAAATAAAAAAGAACTAAGTTACAAAAAATAAAAAAATATTTACAAACATAAGAAAAATATTACAACAATTTTAAACTAATTACACCTACTCTAAGCCCCCTAATAAAATAACAAAGCCCCCCAAAATAAAAAAATGCCCTACCCTATTCTAAATTACTAAAGTTTAAAGCTCTTTTACCTTACCAGCCCTGAACAGGGCCCTTTGCGGGGCATGCCCCAAGATAGTTCAGCTCTTTTGCCTGTAAAAAAAACCATACAATACCCCCCCCCCCAACATTACAACCCACCACCCACATACCCCTAATCTAACCCAAACCCCCCCTTAAATAAACCTAACACTAAGCCCCTGAAGATCATCCTACCTTGTCTTCACCATACCAGGTTCACCGATCCGTCCTGGCTCCAAAATCTTCATCCAACCCAAGCGGGGGCTGGCGATCCATCATCCGGCGGCTGAAGAGGTCCAGAAGAGGCTCCAAAGTCTTCATCCTATCCGGGAAGAAGAGTAGATCCGGACCGGCAACCATCATCTTCCAAGCGGCATCTTCTATCTTCATCCTGAAGACCTCCACCCCGGACCCATCTTCATCCGGCGACGTCCAACTGAAGAATGACGGTTCCTTTAAATGACGTCATCCAAGATGGCGTCCCTCGAATTCCGGTTGGCTGATAGGATTCTATCAGCCAATCGGAATTAAGGTAGGAATATTCTGATTGGCTGATGGAATCAGCCAATCAGAATCAAGTTCAATCCGATTGGCTGATCGGATCAGCCAATCGGATTGAACTTGATTCTTATTGGCAGCAGATTAGGGGTACATAGCTATAATGTAGCTGGCGGCGGCGTGCGGACGGCAGATTAGGGGTTAATAAGTGTAGGTAGCTGGCGGCGACGTTGTGGGGGGCAGATTAGGGGTTAATAAATATAATATAGGGGTCGGCGGTGTTAGGGGCAGCAGATTAGGGGTACATAAGGATAACGTAGGTGGCGGTCGGCAGCTTAGGGGTTAAAAAAATTTAATCGAGTTGCCGCGATGTGGGGGGACCTCGGTTTAGGGGTACATAGGTAGTTTATGGGTGTTAGTGTACTTTAGAGTACAGTAGTTAAGAGCTTTATGAACCGGCGTTAGCCCAGAAAGCTCTTAACTACTGACTTTTTTCTGCGGCTGGAGTTTTGTCGTTAGATTTCTAACGCTCACTTCAGACACGACTCTAAATACCGGAGTTAGAAAAATCCCATTGAAAAGATAGGATACGCAATTTACGTAAGGGGATCTGCGGCATGGAAAAGTCGCGGCTGAAAAGTGAGCGTTAGACCCTTTTTTGAGTGACTCCAAATACCGGAGGTAGCCTAAAACCAGCGTTAGGAGCCTCTAACGCTGGTTTTCACGGCTACCGCCAAACTCCAAATCTAGGCCTTAGTGTCCAAAAACAGAATTTATGCTTACCTGATAAATAACTTTCTCCAACGGTGTGTCCGGTCCACGGCGTCATCCTTACTTGTGGGATATTCTCTTCCCCAACAGGAAATGGCAAAGAGCCCAGCAAAGCTGGTCACATGATCCCTCCTAGGCTCCGCCTACCCCAGTCATTCGACCGACGTAAAGGAGGAATATGCATAGGAGAAATCATATGATACCGTGGTGACTGTAGTTAGAGAAAATAATTCATCAGACCTGATTAAAAAAACCAGGGCAGGCCGTGGACCGGACACACCGTTGGAGAAAGTAATTTATCAGGTAAGCATAAATTCTGTTTTCTCCAACATAGGTGTGTCCGGTCCACGGCGTCATCCTTACTTGTGGGAACCAATACCAAAGCTTTAGGACACGGATGATGGGAGGGAGCAAATCAGGTCACCTAGATGGAAGGCACCACGGCTTGCAAAACCTTTCTCCCAAAAATAGCCTCAGAAGAAGCAAAAGTATCAAATTTGTAAAATTTGGTAAAAGTGTGCAGTGAAGACCAAGTCGCTGCCTTACACATCTGATCAACAGAAGCCTCGTTCTTGAAGGCCCATGTGGAAGCCACAGCCCTAGTGGAGTGAGCTGTGATTCTTTCAGGAGGCTGCCGTCCGGCAGTCTCATAAGCCAATCGGATAATGCTTTTAAGCCAAAAAGAAAGAGAGGTAGAAGTTGCCTTTTGACCTCTCCTTTTACCAGAATAAACAACAAACAAAGAAGATGTTTGTCTGAAATCTTTAGTGGCCTCTAAATAGAATTTTAGAGCACGGACCACGTCCAAATTGTGTAACAAACGTTCCTTCTTTGAAACTGGATTCGGACACAAAGAAGGTACAACTATCTCCTGGTTAATATTCTTGTTGGAAACAACTTTCGGAAGAAAACCAGGCTTAGTACGCAAAACCACCTTATCTGCATGGAACACCAGATAGGGCGGAGAACACTGCAGAGCAGATAACTCAGAAACTCTTCTAGCAGAAGAAATTGCAACCAAAAACAAAACTTTCCAAGATAATAACTTAATATCTACGGAATGTAAGGGTTCAAACGGAACCCCTTGAAGAACTGAAAGAACTAGATTAAGACTCCAGGGAGGAGTCAAAGGTCTGTAAACAGGCTTGATTCTAACCAGAGCCTGAACAAACGCTTGAACGTCTGGCACAGCTGCCAGCCTTTTGTGAAGTAAAACAGATAACGCAGAGATCTGTCCCTTCAGAGAACTTGCAGATAATCCTTTCTCCAAACCTTCTTGTAGAAAGGATAGAATCTTAGGAATTTTTATCTTGTTCCAGGGGAATCCTTTAGATTCACACCAACAGATATATTTTTTCCATATCTTATGGTAAATTTTTCTAGTTACAGGCTTTCTAGCCTGAATCAGAGTATCTATTACAGAATCTGAAAACCCACGCTTTGATAAAATCAAGCATTCAATCTCCAAGCAGTCAGTTGGAGTGAAACCAGATTCGGATGTTCGAATGGACCTTGAACAAGAAGGTCCTGTCTCAAAGGTAGCTTCCATGGTGGAGCCGATGACATAGTCACCAGGTCTGCATACCAAGTCCTGCGTGGCCACGCAGGAGCTATCAAGATCACCGAAGCCCTCTCCTGATTGATCCTGGCTACCAGCCTGGGAATGAGAGGAAACGGTGGGAATACATAAGCTAGTTTGAAGGTCCAAGGTGCTACTAGTGCATCTACTAGAGTCGCCTTGGGATCCCTGGATCTGGACCCGTAACAAGGAACCTTGAAGTTCTGACGAGAGGCCATCAGATCCATGTCTGGAATGCCCCATAATCGCGTTATTTGGGCAAAGATTTCCGGATGGAGTTCCCACTCCCCCGGATGGAAAGTCTGACGACTCAGAAAATCCGCTTCCCAATTTTCCACTCCTGGGATGTGGATTGCAGACAAGTGGCAGGAGTGATTCTCCGCCCATTGAATTATTTTGGTTACTTCCTCCATCGCCAGGGAACTCCTTGTTCCCCCTTGATGGTTGATATATGCAACAGTCGTCATGTTGTCTGATTGAAACCTTATGAATTTGGCCTTTGCTAGTTGAGGCCAAGCTTTGAGAGCATTGAATATCGCTCGCAGGTCCAGAATGTTTATCGGGAGAAGAGATTCTTCCCGGGACCATAGCCCCTGAGCTTTCAGGGGTTCCCAGACCGCGCCCCAGCCCACCAGACTGGCGTCGGTCGTGACAATGACCCACTCTGGTCTGCGGAAGCTCATTCCCTGTGACAGGTTGTCCAGGGTCAGCCACCAACGGAGTGAATCTCTGGTCCTCTGATCGGAGACAAGTCTGTATAATCCCCATTCCACTGTCTGAGCATGCACAGTTGTAATGGTCTTAGATGAATTCGTGCAAAAGGAACTATGTCCATTGCCGCAACCATCAAACCTATTACTTCCATGCACTGCGCTATGGAAGGAAGAAGAACAGAATGAAGTACTTGACAAGAGCTTAGAAGTTTTGATTTTCTGGCCTCTGTCAGAAAAATCTTCATTTCTAAGGAGTCTATTATTGTTCCCAAGAAGGGAACTCTTGTTGACGGGGAGAGAGAACTTTTTTCTATGTTCACTTTCCACCCGTGAGATCTGAGAAAGGCTAGGACAATGTCCGTATGAGCCTTTGCTTTTGACAGAGACGACGCTTGAATCAGTATGTCGTCCAAGTAAGGTACTACTGCAATGCCCCTTGGTCTTAGCACCGCTAGAAGGGACCCTAGTACCTTTGTGAAAATCCTTGGAGCAGTGGCTAATCCGAATGGAAGTGCCACAAACTGGTAATGCTTGTCCAGAAAGGCGAACCTTAGGAACCGATGATGTTCCTTGTGGATAGGAATATTCGAATGGTTTCCATCTTGAACGATGGAACCCTGAGAAATTTGTTTAGAATCTTGAGATCTAAAATTGGTCTGAAGGTTCCTTCTTTTTTGGGAACTATGAACAGATTGGAGTAAAACCCCATCCCTTGTTCTCCTAATGGAACAGGATGAATCACTCCCATTCTTAACAGGTCTTCTACACAATGTAAGAATGCCTGTCTTTTTATTTGGTTTGAAGACAATTGAGACCTGTGGAACCTCCCCCTTGGGGGTAGTTCCTTGAATTCCAGGAGATAACCTTGAGAAACTATTTCTAGCGCTCAAGGATCCTGAACATCTCTTGCCCAAGCCTGAGCAAAGAGAGAGAGTCTGCCCCCCACCAGATCCGGTCCCGGATCGGGGGCCAACACTTCATGCTGTTTTAGTAGCAGTGGCAGGTTTCTTGGCCTGCTTACCCTTGTTCCAGCCTTGCATCGGTCTCCAGGCTGGTTTGGTTTGAGAACTATTACCCTCTTGCTTAGAGGGTGTAGAATTTGAGGCTGGTCCGTTTCTGCGAAAGGGACGAAAATTTGGCTTATTTTTAGCCTTAAAAGACCTATCCTGAGGAAGGGCGTGGCCCTTTCCCCCAGTGATGTCTGAAATAATCTCTTTCAAGTCAGGGCCAAATAGCGTTTTACCTTTGAAAGGGATGTTAAGCAACTTGTTCTTGGAGGACACATCCGCTGACCAAGACTTTAGCCAAAGCGCTCTGCGCGCTACAATTGCAAAACCTGAATTTTTCGCCGCTAATCTAGCTAATTGCAAAGTGGCGTCTAAGATAAAAGAGTTAGCCAATTTAAGTGCTTGAACTCTGTCCATAACCTCCTCATACGAAGAGTCTTTATTGAGCGACTTTTCTAGTTCTTCGAACCAGAAACACGCTGCTGTAGTAACAGGAACAATGCATGAAATTGGTTGTAGAAGGTAACCTTGCTGAACAAACATCTTTTTAAGCAAACCCTCTAATTTTTTATCCATAGGATCTTTGAAAGCACAACTATCTTCTATAGGGATAGTAGTGCGTTTGTTTAGAGTAGAAACCGCCCCCTCGACCTTGGGGACTGTCTGCCATAAGTCCTTTCTGGGGTCGACCATAGGAAATAACTTTTTAAATATAGGGGGAGGAACAAAAGGTATGCCGGGCCTTTCCCATTCCTTATTTACAATGTCCGCCACCCGCTTGGGTATAGGAAAAGCATCGGGGGGCACCGGGACCTCTAGGAACTTGTCCATCTTACATAATTTCTCTGGAATGACCAAATTGTCACAATCATCCAGAGCAGATAACACCTCCTTAAGCAGAGCGCGGAGATGTTCCAATTTAAATTTAAAAATAATAACATCAGGTTCAGCTTGTTGAGAAATTTTTCCTGAATCTGAAATTTCTCCCTCAGACAAAACCTCCCTGCTGGCCCCTTCAGATTGGCGTGAGGGTACATCAGAACCATTATCATCAGCGTCCTCATGCTATCTAAAACAGAGCAATCGCGCTTTCTCTGATAAGTAGGCATTTTGGACAAAATGTTTTTAATAGAATTATCCATTACAGCCGTTAATTGTTGCATAGTAAGAAGGATTGGCGCACTAGATGTACTAGGGGCCTCTTGTGTGGGCAAGACTGGTGTAGACACAGAAGGGGATGATGCAGTACCATGCTTACTCCCCTCGCTTGAGGAATCATTTTGGGCAACATCATTATCAGTGGCATCATTGTCCCTACTTTGTCTGGACACTAAGTCACATTCATCACATATATTTAAATGGGGAGGAACCTTGGCTTCCAAAAATACAGAACATCGTCTATCTGATGGTTCAGACATGTTAACAGGCATAAACTTGATAACAATAGTACAAAAAACGTTTTAAAATAAAACCGTTACTGTCACTTTAAATTTTAAACTGAACACACTTTATTACTGAATATGTGAAAAAGTATGAAGGAATTGTTCAAAATTTCACCACAGTGTCTTAAAGCATTAAAAGTATTGCACACCAAATTTGAAAGCTTTAACTCTTAAAATAACGGAACCGGAGCCGGTTTTACATTTAACCCCTATACAGTCCCTGGTATCTGCTTTGCTGAGACCCAACCAAGCCCAGAGGGGAATACGATACCAAATGACGCCTTCAATAAGCTTTTTCAGTGGTTCTTAGCTCCTCACACATGCATCTGCATGCCTTGCTTTCCAAAAACAACTGCGCATTAGTGGCGTGAAAATGAGGCTCTGCCTATGACTAGAAAAGGCCCCCAGTGAAAAAGGTGTCCAATACAGTGCCTGCCGTTTTTTTAATACATCCCCAAGATTAAAAGAACTATTTATAGTTAACATCCATTAAATATACTTATAAAGTAATCGTTTTAGCCCAGAAAAATGTCTACCAGTCTTTAAAGCCCTTGTGAAGCCCTTTATTCTTATACTAAACTAAGAAAATGGCTTACCGGTTCCCATAGGGAAAATGACAGCTTCCAGCATTACCAAGTCTTGTTAGAAATGTGTCATACCTCAAGCAGCAAAAGTCTGCTCACTGTTTCCCCCAACTGAAGTTAATTCATCTCAACAGTCCTGTGTGGAAACAGCCATCGATTTTAGTAACGGTTGCTAAAATCATTTTCCTCTTACAAACAGAAATCTTCATCTCTTTTCTGTTTCAGAGTAAATAGTACATACCAGCACTATTTTAAAATAACAAACTCTTGATTGAAGAATAAAACTACATTTAAACACCAAAAAAACTCTTAGCCATCTCCGTGGAGATGTTGCCTGTGCAACGGCAAAGAGAATGACTGGGGTAGGCGGAGCCTAGGAGGGATCATGTGACCAGCTTTGCTGGGCTCTTTGCCATTTCCTGTTGGGGAAGAGAATATCCCACAAGTAAGGATGACGCCGTGGACCGGACACACCTATGTTGGAGAAAAAGACATTGCTGATAATTTTGAAAAATTATGGGAGAAAATCGACTCCATCCACTCATCAGTGACCAATAGCTTATCTGAAATCATATCTGATCACTGTGAAATGGGCAACAGAATGGAGACACTAGAAGATAAAAAGATGCTATGGTGGAACAAATGGATGAAATGGCGCAAACCATGTCCACACAACAACAAACATTCGAAGAACTTCAAGATAAAATAGAAGATTTGGAGAATAGGAGCAGGAGGAACAATATCCGCCTCAAAGGAGTTCCAGAGGAAATACTCCCCACGGATATACCAACATACCTCACCCAACTCTTCACTCATATCACAAATTCTCCAGCTGACTATGTCTTTCATGTGGAAAGAGCTCATAGAGCTCTAAAACCCAGGCCTAAAGCAGGTTTGCCCCCAAGAGATATTATAGTCAAACTAACATTCTTTCCTGACAAAGACAAAATACTTCAAGCGGCAAGAAAACATCCAACTTTCAAATACCAAGGCAACATTATTCAATTTTATCAAGATCTCAGTGTGCGAACACTACAGAGAAGAGGCACCTTACGCCCCCTTACCACCTTACTCAGGAAACATCAGATACAATATAGATGGGGGTTTCCATTTGCTTTATACATCATAAAAGACTCCAAGACGATCACACTTAAAGACCCGGAAGATATCCCTGAGATCTGTAAGATCTTAGCTCTGGAGTCTCATAATATTCCAATTCCAACATCAAATTCAACAAGGGACAAGGATCCAGGCAGGCAACCAGATCTATTTAAATGGCAGAAGATGAGTCACAAGAAACAAAAAACCAAAGAGACAGGAGGGAAGATCTCCTGAAAGGCTTGATGAAAGACCAGAACTGCAATTATACACAATCATTGTTCTTCATAAGAAAGAAGACAGAGAAGAACAATTGAAAGACCTAATGACTGAAATGACTTTGGTCTGTATTGGGACTATATGAAGATACAACCCTCTATGATTTGGCCTTCCAAAGGCACTACAAGAGGGTACTCTACTTACAAAGGGTTTTTTTTTTTTCTTCTCTTTTTTTCTCTCTAGGTTTTAGTTTAAAAAAGGTTACATGCTGTGGTGAAGAGAAAGCTTCCCCCCAGTATGACAGACTCTCATTTATTTATCTTTTCGATGTTTTATTGGTTACTCACAAAGGGTCCTAATGTTGAGGACTCTAGATTGTTATGTATTAAACGTTTATTAATGTTTTCTCTTTTTGACTCCCCCCCCTTCTCCAGTGACGACACAACAAAGACCACTATCGACACAGCAGAACTTACTACATGCAATCCTGACCTCCTGACCACAACTCAGCTAGGTATCCACCCCAGTGATCTCAAGGTAAAACATTTCCTTTTACAACACCCACACATAGACACAACACTATGGACCCTAAAATAAAGATACTATCCCATAATGTGAGGGGGTTGAACACTAACGTTAAAAGAAGAATAGCAATGACGCAATACAATTCCCTACAAGCTAATATACTGTTCCTCCAGGAAACACACCTGCTTAAAGACAACATTCCAAAATACTGGGCAAAACATTTTGACACTCATTATCACTCCACAGCTAGGTCCAAAAAAAGTGGCACATCCATTTTGATACATTCATCTCTCAATTTCACTCCAGAAGCCATAGTAACGGACAGTGAAGGGAGATACCCGATTGTCAGAGGTAGGATACTAGACTCAGAAATCACATTATGCAATATATACGCACCAAATGAGAACCAACACAAATTTTTTCATCATATATCACATCTCCTCACGCAATGGTCACACACTAAAATATTCTTAGCCGGGGATTTTAATATTACTATGCTACCTATTAACCCTACCCCCACCAAACCTCTGACCAATAAACAGACCAGACACAATCGGTTAGTCAAGTCAATTCGTGACACCCTACTCCCCCATTCTCTGATAGAGACATGGAGTACCATGTATGGCCAGACAGATGACACAACATTCTACTCGGCAGCACACAAAACCTATGTCAGACTTGATTACATATATGTTAGCCAGATTTTGCAACCTCTATTGAATTGCTCACAGATACACACCTGTGTGTGGTCTGACCACTCCATAATCACCCTACAGATTAACGGCATTAGAGATCCAGATAGACACAGAACTTGGACTTTTGACCCATCTTGCGTCAAAAATCCCCAAATACACGATAAAGTATTGCAACAATTAACTGAATACTGGCAAATAAACACAGACAACACTACTAACCCAGGGATTACATGGGCAGCACACAAGGCAGTCCTCAGAGGGATACTAATTAAAGAAAAAGCAAGTCAGATTAAAAAATATAGACAGCAACTACAACAACTCCACACAGAGATTGAGGATTTAGAAAGACGCCACAAACATACCAAAAGTAAAGCTAACTTACAACTTCTCCAAACTAAAATATCTTCTTTAGCCTCACTACTTCACGCGCAAGCTTCTAGAACCATTCATAAAATTCAGGCGCAATACTTTATTTTCGCGAACAAGCCCGACAGATATATGGCACACAAAATCAGAGAAAGATGTAGGGCCTCTGCGATTCCACAAATCGAGACATTTAACAACGCCACGACCTCACATCCACAAGAAATCGTAGACACCTTTGCACGGTACTATGGAGAACTATATAATGGGGAAAAAGTTATACATAATCAAGAAACAAAGACAATGTCCTCAAAATTCTTCTCCCAAACTCAATTACCAAATATAAGTATAGAACAGAGGGAAGCAATTAACACCCCCATCTCCACATTAGAAATACTAGGAGCCATCAAAGATCTTAAAACGGGAAAAGCGGCAGGACCAGATGGCTTTCCAGCCGAATATTACAAACTATTTAAAAACTCACTAACCCCACACCTAGTGAAATTCTGTAATCACATTATGGAGGGAGGAGATATCCCCCCAGATTTATTAGCTGCCAAGATAGTGGTAATCCCCAAGCCAGATAGAGACCATAAAAAATGCCAGAACTATCGCCCAATATCTCTCATAAATCAAGATGTCAAGATCTTTACGAAGGTAATCGCAAACCGACTAAAACACATCATCCCCCACTTGATCCATCCAGACCAGGTGGGATTTATCAAGGACAGGGAAGCCCCAGACAACATCCGAAAAGTTACCAACTTAATACAATTCCTGGGAGAGACACGAACGCCTTCTCTGCTCCTATCTTTGGATGCGGAGAAGGCGTTTGATAGAATAGACTGGGACTATATGTTCTTAACACTACACCACATGGGTTTTGAGGGGGCATTCATAAAAGCTTTAAAAGTTATATATTCTCGTCCAGAAGCCCAGGTCTCATCAACAGGATATAAGTCGAAATCCTTCCCAATCCGCAACGGTACCAGACAGGGGTGTCCCCTGTCTCCATTGCTCTTTGCACTATGTATAGAGCCACTGGCAGTTACGATCCGCTCACACTCAGACATATCAGGGGTTAAGATAAATACATCAGAATACAAACTATCTCTCTTTGCTGATGATATCTTACTGACCTTGACGAATCCATTAATATCTTTACCGAACCTCTATCAAACAATAAGGAAATTCTCAACCATCTCGGGATTTAAAATCAATCCAGACAAATGTGAGGCTTTGCCCATTGGGATACCCCAACAGACTAAAACAATATTAGAAACGCAATTTAATTTTAAATGGATGAAACACACACTAAAATACTTGGGCATTCAGATCCCAACCTGCTCCACTCAACTATATAAAGTAAATTACATCCCATTGTTTAGACAAATAAAAAAGGACATAACAAAATGGAAAAACTTTCACTTTTCATGGTTAGGTAGAATAGCGGCGGTAAAAATGAATGCCATGCCACGTATTCTATATCTATTCAGAACCCTTCCTATAAAAATAATAAAACCAGATTTAGAAACAATGCAGAGAGAGATTTCAATATTCATTAGGGGAGATAAAACTAATAGGATAGCAAAATCCATCTTAACTAGACCCAAGTCACTCGGGGGTATTGGAGCACCAAATCTAATAGACTACTACAAGGCAGCCAGACTAGCTCAAGACTCACTACTCCTAAAAAGGTCGAGGGGAATTATATGGCCCAAGATTGAAGCAAAAATAGGGGGCTGGGATGCAGCAGATTCAATTATCTGGGACCCAGGGAGGGCACAGAAAGGTGGAAAGACACCTGGACCCTATACCCCAAGCCTATCCATAAAGATCTGGAAGGCAGCGAGGATGAAATATAAACTCTTACAGCAGTATTCCCTATCAATACCAATCAGATATATCATGCCAGAAGACCTCTGGACTCAGCTTACAAAATGGGAAAACAAAGGACTGTACAGAGTAGCAGATTACCTATCAGGAAAAAACATACTGACGTTTAACCAACTGCAGACTAAGATTGACCCGCTGAAACTACACTGGTATATGTACCTACAGATACATTCAGTCCTACAAACATACCTAAAACACCCTAGAGGAGAGACCACCACACCAATAGAAATCCTTTGTAAAACAGAAGAACGTAGCAAACACACTATATCCTTACTATATGTGTCTATACAGGCCAACCAAAACACCTCCAAGATCTCGACTATGCTGGCCTGGGAACAGGACCTTCTTATTTGTAAAGACATAAAGGAATGGGAATCAATGTTTCAGAACGCAGAGAAAGGGCTAATTAGTGTAGATCTTAAAGAAAACGTTACTAAAACCATCCACCGGTGGTACTTAACCCCAACACGAACGGCCCATATGCACCCACAAGGTAGCAGATT
>NW_026511467.1:86100-103711 GCF_027579735.1 Bombina bombina
CTTCTGTTGTGTGATCAGTCCACGGGTCATCATTACTTCTGGGATATAACTCCTCCCCAACAGGAAATGCAAGAGGATTCACCCAGCAGAGCTGCATATAGCTCCTCCCCTCTACGTCAGTCCCAGTCATTCGACCAAGAAACAACGAGAAAGGAGTAACCAAGGGTGAAGTGGTGACTGGAGTATAATTTAAAAGATATTTACCTGCCTTAAAACAGGGCGGGCCGTGGACTGATCACACAACAGAAGAAAGGAATTTATCAGGTAAGCATAAATTATGTTTTCTTCTGTTATGTGTGATCAGTCCACGGGTCATCATTACTTCTGGGATACCAATACCAAAGCAAAAGTACACGGATGACGGGAGGGATAGGCAGGCTCATTATACAGAAGGAACCACTGCCTGAAGAACCTTTCTCCCAAAAATAGCCTCCGAAGAAGCAAAAGTGTCAAATTTGTAAAATTTGGAAAAAGTATGAAGCGAAGACCAAGTTGCAGCCTTGCAAATCTGTTCAACAGAGGCCTCATTCTTAAAGGCCCAAGTGGAAGCCACAGCTCTAGTGGAGTGAGCTGTAATTCTTTCAGGAGGCTGCTGTCCAGCAGTCTCATAGGCTAAACGTATTATGCTACGAAGCCAAAAAGAGAGAGAGGTAGCAGAAGCTTTTTGACCTCTCCTCTGTCCAGAGTAAACGACAAACAAGGAAGAAGTTTGGCGAAAATCTTTAGTTGCCTGCAAGTAGAACTTGAGGGCACGAACTACATCCAGATTGTGTAAAAGACGTTCCTTCTTTGAAGAAGGATTTGGACACAAGGATGGGACAACAATCTCTTGATTGATGTTCCTGTTAGTGACTACCTTAGGTAAGAACCCAGGTTTAGTACGCAGAACTACCTTGTCTGAGTGAAAAATCAGATAAGGGGAATCACAATGTAAGGCTGATAACTCAGAGACTCTTCGAGCCGAGGAAATAGCCATTAAAAACAGAACTTTCCAAGATAACATTTTTATATCAATGGAATGAAGGGGTTCAAACGGAACACCCTGTAAAACGTTAAGAACTAAGTTTAAACTCCATGGTGGAGCAACAGCTTTAAACACAGGCTTGATCCTAGCTAAAGCCTGACAAAAGGACTGGACGTCTGGATTTTCTGACAGACGTCTGTGTAACAAGATGGACAGAGCTGAAATCTGTCCCTTTAATGAACTAGCTGATAAACCCTTTTCTAAACCTTCTTGTAGAAAAGACAATATCCTAGCGATCCTAACCTTACTCCAGGAGTAACCTTTGGATTCGCACCAGTATAGGTATTTCCGCCATATTTTATGGTAAATCCTTCTGGTAACAGGCTTCCTAGCCTGAATCAGGGTATCAATAACCGACTCAGAAAAACCACGTTTTGATAAAATCAAGCGTTCAATTTCCAAGCAGTCAGCTTCAGAGAAGTTAGATTTTGATGTTTGAATGGACCCTGTATCAGAAGGTCCTGTCTTAGAGGTAGAGACCAAGGCGGACAGGATGACATGTCCACTAGATCTGCATACCAAGTCCTGCGTGGCCAAGCAGGTGCTATTAGAATTACTGATGCTCTCTCCTGTTTGATTTTGGCAATCAATCGAGGAAGCAGCGGGAAGGGTGGAAACACATAAGCCATCCTGAAGTTCCAAGGTGCTGTCAAAGCATCTATCAGAACTGCTCCCGGATCCCTGGATCTGGACCCGTAGCGAGGAAGTTTGGCGTTCTGGCGAGACGCCATGAGATCTATCTCTGGTTTGCCCCAACGTCGAAGTATTTGGGCAAAGACCTCCGGATGAAGTTCCCACTCCCCCGGATGAAGAGTCTGGCGACTCAAGAAATCCGCCTCCCAGTTCTCCACTCCCGGGATGTGGATTGCTGACAGGTGGCAAGAGTGAGACTCTGCCCAGCGAATTATCTTTGATACTTCCATCATTGCTAGGGAGCTTCTTGTCCCTCCCTGATGGTTGATGTAAGCTACAGTCGTGATGTTGTCCGACTGAAACCTGATGAACCCCCGAGTTATTAACTGGGGCCAAGCCAGAAGGGCATTGAGAACTGCTCTCAATTCCAGAATGTTTATTGGAAGGAGACTCTCCTCCTGATTCCATAGTCCCTGAGCCTTCAGAGAATTCCAGACAGCGCCCCAACCTAGTAGGCTGGCGTCTGTTGTTACAATTGTCCAGTCTGGCCTGCTGAATGGCATCCCCCTGGACAGGTGTGGCCGATGAAGCCACCATAGAAGAGAATTTCTGGTCTCTTGATTCAGATTCAGAGTAGGGGACAAATCTGAGTAATCCCCATTCCACTGACTCAGCATGCATAATTGCAGCGGTCTGAGGTGTAGGCGTGCAAAAGGTACTATGTCCATTGCCGCTACCATTAAGCCGATCACCTCCATGCATTGAGCTACTGACGGGTGTTGAATGGAATGAAGGACGCGGCATGCATTTTGAAGTTTTGTTAACCTGTCTTCTGTCAGGTAAATCTTCATTTCTACAGAATCTATAAGAGTCCCCAAGAATGGAACTCTTGTGAGAGGAAAGAGAGAACTCTTCTTTTCGTTCACTTTCCATCCATGCGACCTTAGAAATGCCAGAACTAACTCTGTATGAGACTTGGCAGTTTGAAAGCTTGAAGCTTGTATTAGAATGTCGTCTAGGTACGGAGCTACCGAAATCCCTCGCGGTCTTAGTACCGCTAGAAGGGCACCCAGAACCTTTGTGAAGATTCTTGGAGCCGTAGCCAATCCGAATGGAAGAGCTACAAACTGGTAGTGCCTGTCTAAGAAGGCAAACCTTAGATACCGGTGATGATCTTTGTGGATCGGTATGTGAAGGTAAGCATCCTTTAAATCCACTGTGGTCATATACTGACCCTCTTGGATCATGGGTAAGATTGTCCGAATAGTTTCCATTTTGAACGATGGAACTCTTAGGAATTTGTTTAGAGTCTTTAAATCTAAGATTGGCCTGAAAGTTCCCTCTTTTTTGGGAACCACAAACAGGTTTGAGTAGAACCCTTGTCCTTGTTCCGACCACGGAACCGGATGGATCACTCCCATTGTTAACAGATCTTGTACGCAGCGTAGAAACGCTTCTTTCTTTATCTGGTTTGTTGACAACCTTGACAGATGAAATCTCCCTCTTGGGGGAGATAATTTGAAGTCTAGAAGGTATCCCTGAGATATGATCTCTAGTGCCCAGGGATCCTGAACATCTCTTGCCCAGGCCTGGGCGAAGAGAGAGAGTCTGCCCCCTACTAGATCCGGTCCCGGATCGGGGGCTCTCGGTTCATGCTGTCTTTGGGGCAGCAGCAGGTTTCCTGGCCTGCTTGCTTTTGTTCCAGGACTGGTTAGGCTTCCAGCCTTGCCTGTAACGAGCAACAGCTCCTTCCTGTTTTGGTGCAGTGGAGGTTGATGCTGCTCCTGTTTTGAAATTCCGAAAGGGACGAAAATTAGACTGTCTAGCCTTAGCTTTGGCCTTGTCTTGAGGTAGGGCGTGGCCCTTACCTCCCGTAATGTCAGCGATAATTTCTTTCAAACCGGGCCCGAATAAGGACTGCCCCTTGAAAGGTATATTAAGTAATTTGGACTTAGAAGTAACATCAGCTGACCAGGATTTTAGCCACAGTGCCCTGCGTGCCTGTATGGCGAATCCTGAGTTCTTAGCCGTAAGTTTGGTTAAATGTACTACGGCCTCCGAAATGAAAGAATTAGCTAGTTTAAGGACTCTAAGCCTGTCCGTAATGTCGTCTAGCGTAGAGGAACTAAGGTTCTCTTCAAGCGACTCAATCCAAAATGCTGCCGCAGCCGTAATCGGCGCGATACAAGCAAGGGGTTGTAATATAAAACCTTGTTGAACAAACATTTTCTTAAGGTAACCCTCTAATTTTTTATCCATTGGATCTGAGAAAGCACAGCTATCCTCCACCGGGATAGTGGTACGCTTAGCTAAAGTAGAAACTGCTCCCTCCACCTTGGGGACCGTTTGCCATAAGTCCCGAGTGGTGGCGTCTATTGGAAACATCTTTCTAAATATTGGAGGGGGTGAGAACGGCACACCGGGTCTATCCCACTCCTTAGTAACAATTTCAGTTAGTCTCTTAGGTATAGGAAAAACGTCAGTACTCGCCGGTACCGCAAAGTATTTATCCAACCTACACAGTTTCTCTGGTATTGCAACAGTGTTACAATCGTTGAGAGCTGCTAAGACCTCCCCTAGTAGTACACGGAGGTTCTCCAATTTAAATTTAAAATTTGAAATATCTGAGTCCAATCTGTTTGGATCAGAACCGTCACCCACAGAATGAAGCTCTCCGTCCTCATGCTCTGCGAGCTGTGACGCAGTATCAGACATGGCCCTAGCATTGTCAGCGCACTCTGTTCTCACCCCAGAGTGATCACGCTTGCCTCTTAGTTCAGGTAATTTAGACAAAACTTCAGTCATAACAGTAGCCATATCTTGTAATGTTATCTGTAATGGCCGCCCAGATGTACTAGGCGCCAAAATATCACGCACCTCCCGGGCGGGAGATGCAGGTACTGTCGCGTGAGGCGAGTTAGTCGGCATAACTCTCCCCTCGCTGTTTGGTGAAATTTGTTCACATTGTACAGATTGACTTTTATTTAAAGTAGCATCAATACAGTTAGTACATAAATTTCTATTGGGCTCCACCTTGGCATTGGAACAAATGACACAGATATCTTCCTCTGAGTCAGACATGTTTAACACACTAGCAAAAAAAAAACTTACAACTTGGTTATAATCTTTTTTAGCAAAAAAACACACTGTGCCTCAAAGAGGTACTAACGATTAAATGACAGTTGAAATAATGAACTGAAAAACAGTTATTGCATCAAACTTTAAAACAACACAACTTTTAGCAAAGGTTTGTTCCCATTAGTAAAAAACAACACTAATTAAATTTGTACATAAGAAAACAAAACAACGTTTTTTATACACAGTCACTATAAGAATTCTCACAGCTCTGCTGAGAGAATTTACCTCCCTTCAAAGAAGTTTGAAGATCCCTGAGATCTGTCAGAGATGAACCGGATCATGCAGGAAATATAAAAGTAGCTGACTGGAATTTTTTGATGCGTAGCAAAGAGCGCCAAAAACGGCCCCTCCCTCTCCCACACAGCAGTGAAGAGAAACGAAACTGTCACAATTAAAGCAAAAAACTGCCAAGTGGAAAATAATGCCCAAACATTTATTCACACAGTACCTCAGCAATGTAAACGATTCTACATTCCAGCAAAAACGTTTAACATGAGAATAGTTATTAAAAAGGATTAGTGACCTTTAACACAGTAGTTCCGGTGAAATACCATCCCCAGAATACTGAAGTGTATACATACATGTCATTTTAACGGTATGGCAGGCTTTTCTCATCAATTCCATTCAGAAAATAAAAACTGCCACATACCTCAATGCAGATTCATCTGCCCGCTGTCCCCTGATCTGAAGCCTTTACCTCCCTCAGATGGTCGAGAACAGCAATATGATCTTAACGACTCCGGTTAAAATCATAGTAAAAAAATCTCTGTCAGATTCTTCCTCAAACTCTGCCAGAGAAGTAATAACACGCTCCGGTGCTATTTTAAAATAACAAACTTTTGATTGAAGTCATAAAAACTAAGTATAATCACCATAGTCCTCTCACACATCCTATCTAGTCGTTGGGTGCAAGAGAATGACTGGGACTGACGTAGAGGGGAGGAGCTATATGCAGCTCTGCTGGGTGAATCCTCTTGCATTTCCTGTTGGGGAGGAGTTATATCCCAGAAGTAATGATGACCCGTGGACTGATCACACATAACAGAAGAAAACCAGGGCGGGCCGTGGACCGGACACACCGTTGGAGAAAGTAATTTATCAGGTAAGCATAAATTCTGTTTTCTCCAACATAGGTGTGTCCGGTCCACGGCGTCATCCTTACTTGTGGATATATTTTTTCCATATTTTATGGTAGATTTTTCTAGTTACAGGCTTTCTAGCCTGAACAAGAGTATCAATGACAGAATCTGAGAACCCTCGCTTTGATAAAATCAAGCGTTCAATCTACAAGCAGTCAGTTGGAGTGAGGCCAGATTCGGATGTTCGAACGGACCTTGAACAAGAAGGTCCTGTCTCAAAGGTAGCTTCCATGGTGGAGCCGATGACATAGTCACCAGATCTGCATACCAAGTCCTGCGTGGCCACGCAGGAGCTATCAAGATCACCGATACCCTCTCCTGTTTGATTCTGGCTACCAGCCTGGGAATGAGAGGAAACGGTGGGAACACATAAGCTAGGTTGAAGGTCCAAGGTGCTACTAGTGCATCCACTAGAGTCGCCTTGGGATCCCTGGATCTGGACCCGTAGCAAGGAACCTTGAAGTTCTGACGAGACGCCATCAGATCCATGTCTGGAATGCCCCACAATTGAATTATTTGGGCAAAGATTTCCGGATGGAGTTCCCACTCCCCCGGATGAAATGTCTGACTCCTCAGAAAATCCGCTTCCCAATTTTCCACTCCTGGGATGTGGATTGCAGACAAGTGGCAGGAGTGAGTCTCCGCCCATTGAATTATTTTGGTCACTTCTTCCATCGCCAGGGAACTCCTTGTTCCCCCCTGATGGTTGATATACGCAACAGTCGTCATGTTGTCTGATTGAAACCTTATGAATTTGGCCTTTGCTAGCTGAGGCCAAGCCTTGAGAGCATTGAATATAGCTCTCAGTTCCAGAATATTTATCGGGAGAAGAGATTCTTCCCGAGACCAAAGACCCTGAGCTTTCAGGGGTTCCCAGACCGCGCCCCAGCCCACCAGACTGGCGTCGGTCGTGACAACGACCCACTCTGGTCTGCGGAAGCTCATCCCTTGTGACAGGTTGTCCAGGGTCAGCCACCAACGGAGTGAATCTCTGGTCCTCTGATCGGAGACAAGTCTGTATAATCCCCATTCCACTGACTGAGCATGCACAGTTGTAATGGTCTTAGATGAATTCGCGCAAAAGGAACTATGTCCATTGCCGCGACCATCAAACCTATTACTTCCATGCACTGCGCTATGGAAGGAAGAAGAACAGAATGAAGTACTTGACAAGAGCTTAAAAGTTTTGATTTTCTGGCCTCTGTCAGAAAAATCCTCATTTCTAAGGAGTCTATTATTGTTCCCAAGAAAGGAACTCTTGTTGACGGGAAGAGAGAACTTTTTTCTACGTTCACTTTCCACCCGTGAGATCTGAGAAAGGCCAGGACAATGTCCGTATGAGCCTTTGCTTGTGGCAGAGACGACGCTTGAATCAGTATGTCGTCCAAGTAAGGTACTACTGCAATGCCCCTTGGTCTTAGCACCGCTAGAAGGGACCCTAGTACCTTTGTGAAAATTCTTGGAGCAGTGGCTAATCCGAATGGAAGTGCCACAAACTGGTAATGCTTGTCCAGAAAGGCGAACCTTAGGAACCGATGATGTTCCTTGTGGATAGGAATATGTAGATACGCATCCTTTAAATCCACCGTGGTCATGAATTGACCTTCCTGGATGGTAGGAAGAATTGTCCGAATGGTTTCCATTTTGAACGATGGAACCTTGAGAAATTTGTTTAGGATCTTGAGATCTAAGATTGGTCTGAATGTTCCCTCTTTTTTGGGAACTATGAACAGATTGGAGTAAAATCCCATCCCTTGTTCTCCTAATGGAACAGGATGAATCACTCCCATTTTTAACAGGTCTTCTACACAATGTAAGAATGCCTGTCTTTTTATGTGGTCTGAAGACAATTGAGACCTGTGGAACCTTCCCCTTGGGGGTAGCTCCTTGAATTCCAGAAGATAACCTTGGGAGACTATTTCTAGCGCCCAAGGATCCAGAACATCTCTTGCCCAAGCCTGAGCGAAGAGAGAAAGTCTGCCCCCCACCAGATCCGGTCCCGGATCGGGGGCCAACATCTCATGCTGTCTTGGTAGCAGTGGCAGGTTTCTTGGCCTGCTTACCTTTGTTCCAGCCTTGCATTGGCCTCCAGGCTGGCTTGGTTTGAGAAGTATTACCCTCTTGCTTAGAGGATGTAGAACTTGAGGCTGGTCCGTTTCTGCGAAAGGGACGAAAATTTGGTTTATTTTTAGCCTTAAAAGACCTATCCTGAGGAAGGGCGTGGCCCTTACCCCCAGTGATATCTGAAATAATCTCTTTCAAGTCAGGGCCAAACAGCGTTTTCCCCTTGAAAGGTATGTTAAGCAATTTGTTCTTGGAGGACGCATCCGCTGACCAAGACTTTAGCCAAAGCGCTCTGCGCGCCACAATAGCAAACCCTGAATTTTTCGCCGCTAATCTAGCTAATTGCAAAGTGGCGTCTAAAGTAAAAGAGTTAGCCAATTTAAGAGCGTGAACTCTGTCCATAATCTCCTCATAAGAAGAATCTTTATCGAGCGACTTTTCTAGTTCATCGAACCAGAAACACGCTGCTGTAGTGACAGGAACAATGCATGAAATTGGTTGTAGAAGGTAACCTTGCTGAACAAACATCTTTTTAAGCAAACCCTCTAATTTTTTATCCATAGGATCTTTGAAAGCACAACTATCTTCTATAGGGATAGTAGTGCGTTTGTTTAGAGTAGAAACCGCCCCCTCGACCTTGGGGACTGTCTGCCATAAGTCCTTTCTGGGGTCGACCATAGGAAACAATTTCTTAAATATAGGGGGAGGGACAAAAGGTATGCCGGGCCTTTCCCATTCTTTGTTTACAATGTCCGCCACCCGCTTGGGTATAGGAAAAGCTTCGGGGGGCCCCGGGACCTCTAGGAACTTGTCCATCTTACATAATTTCTCTGGAATGACCAAATTGTCACAATCATCCAGAGTAGACAACACCTCCTTAAGCAGAGCGCGGAGATGTTCCAATTTAAATTTGAATGTAATCACATCAGGTTCAGCTTGTTGAGAAATTTTCCCTGAATCTGAAATTTCTCCCTCAGACAAAACCTCCCTGGCCCCCTCAGACTGGTGTAGGGGCATGTCAGAACCATTATCATCAGCGTCCTCATGCTCTTCAGTATTTTCTAAAACAGAGCAGTCGCGCTTTCGCTGATAAGTGGGCATTTTGGCTAAAATGTTTTTGATAGAATTATCCATTACAGCCGTTAATTGTTGCATAGTAAGGAGTATTGGCGCACTAGATGTACTAGGGGCCTCCTGTGTGGGCAAGACTGGCGTAGACGAAGGAGGGGATGATGCAGTACCATGCTTACTCCCCTCACTTGAGGAATCATCTTGGGCATCATTTTCTCTAAATTGTTTGTCACATACATCACATCTATTTAAATGAGAAGGAACCTTGGCTTCCTCACATACAGAACATAGTCTATCTGATAGTTCAGACATGTTAAACAGGCATAAACTTGATAACAATAGTACAAAAAACGTTTTAAAATAAAACCGTTACTGTCACTTTAAATTTTAAACTGAACACACTTTATTGCTGAATATGTGAAAAAGTATGAAGGAATTGTTCAAAATTCACCAAAATTTCACCACAGTGTCTTAAAGTATTGCACACCAAATTTGAAAGCTTTAACTCTTAAAATAACGGAACCGGAGCCGTTTTTATATTTAACCCCTATACAGTCCCTGGTATCTGCTTTGCTGAGACCCAACCAAGCCCAGAGGGGAATACGATACCAAATGACGCCTTCAGTAAGCTTTTTCTATGTATCTGAGCTCCTCACACATGCATCTGCATGCCTTGCTTCCCAAAAACAACTGCGCATTAGTTGCGCGAAAATGAGGCTCTGCCTATGATTAGAGAAGGCCCCCAGTGAAAAAGGTGTCCAATACAGTGCCTGCCGTTTCTTTAACATAATTCCCAAGAATAAAATAACTCCTCAAAGCTATAAACTATTAAAAATGCTTATAAATCAATCGTTTTAGCCCAGAAAAATGTCTACCAGTCTTTAAAGCCCTTGTGAAGCCCTTTATTCTTATTTAATAAAAATGGCTTACCGGATCCCATAGGGAAAATGACAGCTTCCAGCATTACCAAGTCTTGTTAGAAATGTGTCATACCTCAAGCAGCAAAAGTCTGCTCACTGTTTCCCCCAACTGAAGTTAATTCCTCTCAACAGTCCTGTGTGGAAACAGCCATCGATTTTAGTAACGGTTGCTAAAATCATTTTCCTCTTACAAACAGAAATCTTCATCTCTTTTCTGTTTCAGAGTAAATAGTACATACCAGCACTATTTTAAAATAACAAACTCTTGATTGAAGAATAAAAACTACATTTAAACACCAAAAAACTCTGAGCCATCTCCGTGGAGATGTTGCCTGTGCAACGGCAAAGAGAATGACTGGGGAAGGCGGAGCCTAGGAGGGATCATGTGACCAGCTTTGCTGGGCTCTTTGCCATTTCCTGTTGGGGAAGAGAATATCCCACAAGTAAGGATGACGCCGTGGACCGGACACACCTATGTTGGAGAAATGAGATGTTATATATTGTTCCCTACCGCTACTTCCTCCGTCCCCATCCAGTTCTGGTTTCAGATACTGACTTAGATAGGTGCACTCCCGAGATCGGCAATGGTGCACATTCATTGCACCACAAGATTTATTGTTTACTGCTTGAGCAGAGAGCTGTTTAGTGGTACTCTTGACTAAATTAGAAATTTAAGATTGTGCTCCTGTCTGGTAATTCATTGGCATAATCCGGGATTCCCTGATGTTCCTACTGCGCATGCATTTACCATGAACAAGCAAGGAGTCAGAGATCTTTGCAAAAATAAGAAGAAAAGAAGATGACATCAGAGCTGGGTGGAGAAACGGTATGAAAAATAGTATCCCTGCTCATCTGCAACCTATTCACTGCATTCTAGTGCTCTCTTCTCTCCTGTAACTCTTTTGGTACGTGAATAGTATCCCTGCTCATCTGCAACCTATTCACGGCATTCTAGTGCTCTCTCTTATTCTTACATGTATAGCTGTTATATGCCATAGCTCCCACTTCCTCAAAAGTTTACTGTCTTGTTTATCTTAACTTATCTCACCCTGACCTGACCAGAATCTAACTTTCAATTGGCCTTTAAAATTGTCTTTTGACTTAGTAATTAAGTAATTTAGCGGACCCAGCTGACTGCTGTGCCTATGTATTTAACACTAGCTTGGGCAGTGCATTTCACTGGGGGTGCATTGCCTGGGCAGTATGCATTGTTACAATAGCATATGTTCACATTTCTTAAGTGAACATTTTATAAGTGAGACACTAATATAAGAATTATACAAGAATTGAACAAGGGTTGGACAAGGGGCAAGACACAAGGCAAGCACTTGTAATATTGTGTTTTGTGATTCTCATTGTTTCCTTATGCAAGTGCTGCTGTAATACTGTGTCTTATTTGTTTCCACTTTTGTAAAAATGCTCAATATCTTTATATTCCTTTTTGCTACCTCTTGTCTCTATAACAAACTACTTTATTCAATTACTCCTTCCCCCTCACCACCTGCACTGTTCATTAACCGATCTCTCTTAAACTCACCCTACTTTTGTACTCATGAACTTTATCTATCCCATAACACTTTCTCTCCCTCTGCACTTCGCCTCAAAAACAGTCTCATTACTGCAAATCTGTATTTCATCTCATGTCACTCTCGCTCTTACTTATAGTAGCTGCTGGTGACATCTCCCCTAATTTTGGTCCCCAACAACTTCCTAGCCGTGCATATCCAATGTGTACCGCTCCATGGACTCAGAAAACAAAACTCTGATAACCTTACTCACATTCTTCTTGCATCTAAAGTCAATACTCCTTTCACTTGTGCGCTTTGGAACTCTCGCTCTGTTTGCAACAAGTTCACTTTTATACATGACCTCTATCTCCTGCTCCCTCAACCTTCTGGCTCTTTCCTAGAGTTGCCAACAGTCCCTTAAAATATAGAACACTCATAAGTTACACATGCTGCAGGGAAGAATATGAATATAGCTGTCCAGAAACACAATACATGTTTCTACCTGCACATCCTGCAGCATGTGTAACTCATAAGTGTCCAGGAAAACATGGCTGAGGTGGCAACCCTACTCTCTCCCCTAGACACAGCATCCACTGCTGCTCTGTCACATGGGCGTCTCCACTTCAGCCACACTCCTAGGTCTGATAATAGACAAGGAGGTGGTGTAGGTATTTTACTTTCCTCTCGTTGCACCTTCCAAAAATACATCCCATCTCTTCCCTCACATTTTCCTCATCGAAACCCACATGATTCCCTTATTCTCTCCCCTCTCTATAAGTGTTGCAGTTATATACCGACCCCTTGGCTCCTCAACTCAATTTCTAGATCACTTGGCTGCCTGGCTACCTTATTTCCTCTCCTCAGACACCCCTGCCCTCATTCTTGGCGATTTCAACATCCCTCTTGACAATCCCACTACCTCCCCTGCAAAACAACTTCTGCAACTCACTTCCTCTTTTGGTTTGTCACAATGGACTGACTCTCCCACTCACAAAGATAGTCACTCCCTTGACCTGATCTTTAGCTATTGATGCACGTTTTCAAACTTCACAAACTCTCCTTTACCTCTTTATGACCGCCATCTCCTCACTTGCAACATCTCATCCCTCCCTACAACTCTCCCTCCTTCTACTACTCACACCAAACTTCACAGAAGCATTATTTCATTAGATCAGCAACAGCTAATTCCCTCAAACCTCTCCTCATCCATCTCCTGCACAATCTGCCACTATAATTCCACCCTTACATCGGTCCTTGACAATCTGGCCCCTCTTACCATTGCTCGGAAATCACACACTCATCCTCAGCCCTGGCATACTACTCTGACACGGTACCTACGCAGATGTTCCCGTACTGCTGAGTGGCACTGGAGAAAATCTCGGAGTTCAGCTGATTTCCTTCATTACAAGTTCATTTTGAATTCCTACTATTCTGCCCTTAATCTCTATAAGCAACATTACTTCTCTACTCTTATCTCTAATCTTTCTTCAAACCCAAAACGTCTGTTCTCCACTTTCAATATTCTTCTCCGCCCACCCCCTAATACAACATCTCTGTCAGCTCAAGACTTTGCCAGCCACTTCAATAACAAAATCGACTCCATCAGAAACTAAATCTCTAAAGCTCTCAACATACTTCCATTCTCTTACCCCTCAAACGCTCGCAATCAACCACAAACCACAGCCATAAATTTAGCTCTTTCTCCCCTGTTACTGAGGAAGAAGTTTTGGAACTTATACTGAGCTCTCGCCTCACTACCTGCCCTCTTGACTCTATCCCCTCAAAGCTATTCCCCTCCCTCTCTTCTATCCTTACCCCTATACTCGCGCACATTTTCAACCTCTCCCTCAGCACCGGTATATTTCCCTCATCTCTGAAACATACACTGGTCACACCTATCCTCAAAAAACCTTCTCTCGATCCAACCTCCCCATACAACTACCGCCCTATTTCCCTACTCCCTCTTGCCTCAAAGCTTCTCGAAAAGCTAGTATATGCATGCCTATCCCATTTCCTTACATTAAACTCCCTCCTCGACCCACTGCAATCTGGATTTTGTCCCCATCACTCCATAGAGAAAGCAATCGTTAAGGTTACCAAAGACCTACTTACAGCAAAATCAAAAGGCCACTTCTCTCTGCTTATCCTCCTTGAGCCTTTCATACTGTTGACCACCCTCTTTTGCTCCAAACCCTCAACTCTTTTAGGATTTGTGACACAGCCTTCTCGTGGTTCTCTTCCTTCTTCCAAAATCTCCACCCCCAATCTTTAACTGTCGACAACTCCATCATTACCCCTACCACGCATGCCCGATGTTTTGGGGTCACACTTGACTCAGATCTTTCTTCATTCCTCACATTCAGTCCTTGGCTTAATCCTGCTGCGTCCACCTTAAAAACGTCTCTAAAATTAGACATTTCCTTACACAAGACACAACTAAGATTTGAATCCACTCTCATCCTTTCCCGCCTCGATTACTGCAACCCTGCCCTCTCTGGTCTCCCCAGCTGCCGCCTAGCTCCTTTACAATCCATAATGAATGCCTATGCCAGGCTCATCTTCCTTACACGTCGCTCTTCATCTGCTGCACCTCTCTGCCAATCCCTTCACTGGCTTCCTCTTGCCTCTCCATCTGACATAGAAAGCCGTCAACTGCACTACTCCCCCTATATCTCAGACCTTGTCTCCAGATACTCTCCCTCCCGTCCCCTTTGCTCTGCTCATGACCTCCTACTCTCCTCCTCTTGTTACCTCCTCACACTCCTGCTTACAGGACTTCTCCAGACTGGCTCCCATCTTGTGGAACTCTCTGCCTCGCTACACAAGACTCTCCCCTAGTTTTAACAGCTTCAAGCGCTACCTAAAGACTCTACTGTTCAGGGATGCATACAACCTACACTAACCTTTCTTTATACCGTTTCCTCTCCTTCATTACTATCCCCTTAGCATGTAAGCCTGAGAGCCATACTGTTTGTAGATCACCTTCTTTTGAGCTGACTAAAACAGTGCGACTCTTGGCAGGGCCCACTACCAGTCTGATCCCTATAAATGTTTCCATGTATTTCGCCTATGTTTATAGCGCTGTGGAATCTGTTGGCGCTCTACATATAACCGATAATAATAATAGAGCGATTATCGGTATTAAAAGTTTAATTAGCGTATTAGTTAATTGATTAATGAAAGTAACATTTAGTTTTAGTGATAGTTACAAGGATATATTCAACATTGATTAAGTTTACCATCACTTTAAGTTGCCTCTTATAGGTTTCCCCTGCCAAAGACAATAAGGGAAACAGGCAATAAGAAGTGCCTTGGATAACATACAAAGGATTCCACATACCTTTGTTTGCAGATAAACGAAAACTGGTTCTAACATGGCGGCACCATTACTTTATAGAAACTAATGTACTTTATAGATACTAAACCTTTACTCTTATATTTTCAATATTTAAGAAAATATAATTGTAAAAAAAAAATACAACTACGTATTATTCTAAGGATAATCTTTGCTTTTAATACATCATTATGTCTAGCATGTATTTACTGTTTACAATCCCTTTAAAGGAAAAGGAAAGTCAAAACTAAATTTGCATTATTCAGATAGAGCATGTAATTTTAAGAATTTTAAATCCACTTCTATTATAAAATGTACTTTGCTCTCTTGTTAACCTTTGTTGAAAAGAATATATTAATTTCCTACACTACTGGGTCTAGCTGCTGATTGGTGGATACATACATTGTCATTGGCTCACCAGATGTGCTCAGCTAACGGCAGTAATACCTTGCTGCTCTTGAGCTGACTTTGTAATTAACCACTTTACAGGGGTTAAAAAAATGGTTATATATGTAAGCAACAGCGCTGTAACATATTAGAGCATTTTTATTTTGCACTTTTATGCCCCTTAAAGAAATGATGAAGGCAATTTCAGTCTCTTCAGAGGAAGTGGACTACGCACTATTTTTCAGAAGTGTTTTACAGCAAAAGCTTGCAAAAAAACAACCAAACAAACTGTACACTGCAATGTAGTTTTATATTAAATTGTAAAAGGATCACATTTTTAGATTAATTTCATTGAACATAGAATATACCACAACAATCTCTCTTAACTTTAAACTGTGGTTCATAATAAAATAATGTGGGAATTTAAGCCAACATTAGTAAACTTTCACGCCCAGGGGCGAAACTACATGGGGTGCAGAAGGTGGGGGCCCAGCTTTAAAAAAATAAATAAAAAAAATCCCCCCCCCAATAAAAAAATGTTGACCTGCCACTGCCTGCACTGATATCATGTGAGTGTGATATGATGCCTCACTAGTGTCTCTGACTACAGGGGTTAGTGTTTCTGTTTTACCCACTGGTGTTTATGTGTGTGTATGTGACTGTGTATTTATGCATGTATATGTGTGTATGTTTGTGGAACCAGCAAATTACAGACCTTGTTACTACAGCATGGGGGGGGGGGGGGGGAATAGTGTCAGACTATACAGTACCACTATATACAGTACGGGGGGGCTAGACCATGTCACAGACTACTGTGGTCACTTTATAAAGTACTGGGGCGGGTAGGGTCAGGCCAGTCATCTCACCGGCAGATTACAGACTGTGTCACTAACTCACTATATACAGTACTGGTGGGTTAAACAGTGTCACTATATACAGTAATAGGGGGTCAGACCATCTCACAGACTGGGCACAGGGTAACTCCTTTTGCAGACATGTAATCTCATTCACAATTTTTTCCCCTGTGTTAAATGTAAAAAAAAAAAAGAAGAAAAAAAGGTATGTAAAAAGGGGGGGGGGGGGCTTCTTAGATTTTTGCACCTGGGCCCTGTGGTTTCTAGTTAGGGCTCTGTTCACACCTCAAGATCCAAACTGTCCAGATATTTGAATAAAATGGCTATTTTCTTCTAAACCAGGCATATGATGATTTGAATAAAATGGCTATTTTCTTCTAAACCAGGCATATGATCCCTTAAGATAATTAATTTGGATTTAAAGGGACAGTCTACACTAGAATCGTTATTGTTTTAAAAGATAGATAATCCCTTTATTACACATTCCCCCGTTTTGCATAACCAACACAGTTATATTAATATAATTTTACCTCAGTGATTACCTTGTAGCTAAGCATCTTCTGACAGCCCCCTAATTACGTGACTTTGTATTTATAATCTATTGTCTTGCATTTAGTACTGTGTTGTGCTAAATCTTAAATAACTCCTCGGGCGTTTACACAATTTTATCTATATGTCCCACATGAACTAGCACTCTCCTGTTTTGAAAAGCAAATAAAGCATGTAATAAAAGGCTGACTATAGTGGCTTAGAAACAGGCAGACATTTAGAGGTTTAAATGTTATATAAAGTATATTAATATATCAATGCTGGATGTGCTTTAATAACAATTTTAGTGTAGACTGTCTCTTTAACAAAGCATTCATTATATGTCTCAATTTAAAAACAGAATTGCCATATACATAAGGAAGGACAACCAAAGTACTAAAATGGTACCATGCCAAGAAGGAACTAATGCTGTTTCACTGAGCTAGAAAAAGCTTCAACATCTGCCAAATGTCTGACATAAAGGTATTTATTAAACTCTCAAAATGTAGGTTCTACATCAGTCCTATAGCCACAGCAGTTTAATATGCTTGTACAAAACTGCAATGTTATACTGGTAGACTGTGCTTCCAGCAAAATTCTCAGTTAAAAAACAAAATTTATGCTAATCTTATAAATTAATTTCTTTCATGGCAGTGAGAGCCCACAATCCATTACTCCTGGGATTCAACTCCTGGCCACTAGAAGGAGGCAAAGATTCCCAAAACTTCAAGAGCACTTCATCTATCCCACCTCACTGGTATGCCAGTCTGATTTATAACCAGGCAAGGAGAAGTAGGAAAAAAAACATAATTTATGCTTACCTGATAAATTCCTTTCTCCTGTAGTGTAGTCAGTCCAGGGGTCATCCATTACTTATGGGATATTAACTCCTCCCTAACAGGAAGTGCAAGAGGATCACCCAAGCAGAGCTGCCATATAGCTCCTCCCCTCTACGTCACACCCAGTCATTCGACCGAAAACCAAACGAGAAAGGAGAAACTATAGGGTGCA